>NC_077242.1:22705096-23005096 GCF_947179165.1 Solanum dulcamara
AAACTTAATTAAACATTTAAAAACACAAAAATTATAATTTAAAGACTTTACAAGTCTTTCAAAGTTAGTATAAAAATATAAAATGTTCGCTAATTAAAGAAATACTAGCTAAGGGGTGGACTCTATGTATCTTCTTCATCATCATTCTCGGTGTCATCGGTAGAAGTGGATCCTCTTGAAGAACGGGGCATATAATTAGGCCGACGAGCGAGGTTGAACACTTGTTCTTTGAATTGCTCGATGATTTTGTTCATGCTTTTTTGTTCAGCAAGAAGACACTACCAGTGCATGTGTAAGTTCTGAAATTTGTTGTGACATAGTAGCTATCTGAACACCTTCAATTGCCTCGACTTGGTGTGATGATCCAATACCTTCTAGACCTGATTGGAGTTGTCGGACTTCGTTTCGAGAGCCCATCCCATAGATTTTGCCTTTATGTGTCTCCTTACCACTTTTTCGGTCCAAATTTGAGTGGACTCTTCAGGCGTGAGTTCGACCACATCGCCCATCACACGCACATGCTGCTCAGCGATCTTTTCTCATCCTGAAGTTGATCTCCTATCCTCTACTGACCCACCCCAATCAGCATTACTATAGATTTCAACTCTCCCATGTACATGATTAGTATAGATCATACATTTGCCAAGATAACCTACCCATCTATGCTCTAGATGGGGTATATCTCGCCAAACTGGATAAAGCTATTATTCTAATCTAGACTCTAAAAGAATATGCATATATATACACACACACTATTTATCTTAAATAACTTACATAAGATCATTCGGCTCTTTTCTCCACCCACTCATCCGGATCCCACTCATTAATCTTCTTATTCACATGAGTCCTCTTGAAAACCTTTCACGAAGGGGAACGCGCAACAATTCTTTTTCCTATTAATAAGAATACAATTTTAGATGATATTAATCAAGTAATATTCTATCAACTAATAATTTATATGAATTAAAAATTAAAATTTGGAATTTACCATCTCACTTGTGATTGTTCCAACACTCTTTCCACTTTCAGTGTGTAACAATTCACCCTTAAGACAGTCTCTAGCTTTTTTGGCTTGTTCAGACAAAGCCTTGAATTCATAGTATCCCAATACCAACACAAGTACTCAAAGACATGTGGTAACATCCAACTCCAGGTGTCCTTGAATTCCGAGCATTTTTTAGGTAGCTAGATAGTTTCGCGCTCACTTTTCTCTCAAATGTTATCGCAAGACCATATTGTACTTCGACTGTAATGTATGCAATGTCTGAAAAAGAGTGGATAGCGTTAGATAATTAATAAAGCGAAGAATACTAAAAATATTAAAGTTAACTAAAAAAACTATATAACTAAACATATATATATATATACCTTTAATTCATTAAAAATCGCATGTCGTATCCTATTTGAAATATCGCGCGAAGAGTGATAGGCCTCCGTATAAAGCCTCTTAACACTCTCCTATAGAGACCTAGCCGCATCTTTTGAAGGATGCCACCTACAAGACACATAATAAACATGTTAGTTCATCAATAATATATTAATATAGAAGAAATAAATAAAATAAATAAATTAATAGATAACAAAAAAAAATTACGATGATCTATCAGGCTAAATTATGACTCTACCAGTCCTTTCCTTCTACCTAGGTGCTAACTCAAGCATAGCCAGCTCTGCATGAGAAGGTAAAGGTGATACTCTAGGATGTACATAACGCTGAGTCAATTGAGGAGTACCATCCATAGCATCTGACTCAATACTGATATCTCTAAGTCTCACGCTAGATAGGTGAGGAGATGCAGCTGTTGGAGATGAAACTGTAGGAGATGGAGTACTAGATGATAAGGATTGTGGTAAAGGGTAAACCTCGATAGGTAGGTAAGTGTGGCGAATAAAGATTTGGACTGTGAAATAGAAGAAGCACTACGTGGATGACATAATTGACTATGATACACTAAGGGATCCATAGTCTCAATGGAACAACATGAATATGTGTAGGATTAGGACGCTGCTGATCCAGTGCAGAAGAAATATGTCCTGAAATATTTTCAGGATTGATAGGAGGGATTGATAGGCCTCCTAGCCTTCTTCTTTTTAGTCTTATTCTAGTGGCTAATCCCAAGATGATCACGATATCTATCACCTGATGACATCTCTATGCAAATTTACATTACAATATTTAAAAACACAAATTAAATAAATTTAGTGTTAGCAAGATAAATTAACTTACATACTAGCTATAGTCTATCATTTTCCTACTCTTCCTCCTCGCTTGTTTCATTTTTATCATCCTCTCATTTTCCCTCCTCAGTTGTTTCATATTCATCGTCCTCTCATCCATCCTTCCTGAATTATTCATTTTGCTAATTTATTTATTCCTCAAAATTTGGCATTAGCTCATTGTCAGAAACTTCTTCTAATATATGCTAAACTTTGTTCTAGTAGGGTTTCCAATTCAACATCAACTTATTTTTTAACAACTGTAACATTATTTTGGTATGTCACATCTAACACATTCTCAATTTCAATCTTTCCCACATACTTAGTCTTAATAACAACCCATCAATCAGCCTTATCTCTACGCAATGAATATGGAGCATAATACATTTGCTTAGCATTATGGGCAATGATAAAAAAGATCATAGCATTATGGGCAATGATAAAAAGGAATTCAGGTTGGCCCAAAAAATATAGTATTGTTTCGGTGTAAGTGGTTTGGCCCATCACATAGAGGTATAAGGGTGGACAAACTACATAATATATTTGAAGTTAAGTACAACAGACAATACAAAAGTTATGATTCTTTTATCATTGCCCAAAATGCTAAGCAAGTGTATTATACTCCATATCTGTTCCATATAGCTAAGGCTGATTGGTGGGATGTTATAAACACCAAAATAATGTCGTAATTGTTCAACAACAAGTTAATGTTAATTGGAAACCATACTAGAACATCCTCAACATATATTAGAAGAAGTTTCTGATGATGAGCTAATGCCAAATATTGAGGAAGAAATAAATTAGGAAAATAAATCATTCAAGAAGGATGAATGGAAGGACGATGAATATGGAACAACTGAATAGGAGGAATGGAAGATGATGAAAATGAAACAAGCGAGGAGAAAGAGTAGGAGAATGATAGACTATACCTAGTATGTAAGTTAATTTATTTTGCTAACACTAAATTTATTTATTTTTATTTTTTATATATATTGTAATGTAAATTTACACATAGAAGTCATTAGATGATGATGGTGATAGATATCGTGATCATCTTGGGGCTAGCCATTCTAATAAGACTAAAAAGAAGAAGGCTAGGAGGCTTATCGATCTTGAGGATATTTCAGGTTATATTTGTTGACACCCAATTTTGATCCTCCACAACACAAATTAGCTATCGAGTTTCTTTAAATTTCGAACATTTTAGAAATAATTAGCTTTTATAAAAATAAAAATATTTTCATGTTATTCTTAACTATTTTTATCTTTTTATAAATTTTAGTATAATATATATATTTTTATATAACGATATCTTTGATTACTATTTATGTGATTATTCGAAAATCATCTCAAAAGATTTTATTTTTAACTAAATACAATGTTAGTTAGGTTAGTTTACTTATAGTTTGTATTTTTGAAATTTTTAGTTTTTTCTAAAAAAAAAAAATTCATTCTTCCACATAAAAAAATCATGAAGAATTTGGGGTTTTTGAAGCCTATATAAAAGCTCATATTCTCATTAAGAAGAGAAAAGAAGGGGAAATTTTTTTAGCCATCCCAAAGTTAGAAATTTTTCTTACATGGCTAGGATTTTGGACTCTTGTCCTCAACCTAAAAGTTGTGAAAATTTCTAACTTTCAATTTATATTTTTCTTCGAGGAAAATAGGAGATTGAAATCGAAATTTAGGCTAAGAACAAAGTTCTTACAACGTCGAACCCACGAAGGTTTGAGTCTAAATTTTCAATTTTTCTTTTTGTTGATTGGAGTTCCGTCAAGCTCTTGGGTGGTGGTGAAGTCGTCTTTCGTTTATCGTCTTCAGTCTCGCTGGCCGAAAAGAGGTAAAATATTTTCTCAACTTTATTTTATTTAATTATTTCATATTTTATATTTAGTTGATTCATATTCTTTTTTTAGTTAGCATGTATCAAGAATAATTAGATTAATGATAGAAATTTCTTATAGTTAGCATGTGTTATGATTAATTAGCTAGCATGTGTTAGGAGAATTTCATGAAAGCTTTTAGTTTTGTTCATCATTTTTTCAAGTAGTTTTCTTTAACAATATAGATTTTCATGTTTTCAATTTCTTCTTTTAACATGACTTAGATAACAAAAACATGCTTAAATTATTATTTAGTTATAATTTTTATGACCTAATTGATTTAGTTCTCTCTTTAAAATTTGAGTTAGTATAACGTATATATTAATTCCGTGTCCTTTAGTTACTTTAGTATATATTTGTGTGTGTGTGTGTGTGTGTGTCACCTCTAGGATGTCCATCAATTTGATATTAAAATATCATGATATATTCCTTGGTTTCGCTTAAAATTAGTAGATGCTTATGCAATTTTATTTTGGTGCATGTGATATCAATTCGAGTCAATATTTGCACTCCATTCTTGCATATTATTGAGTTTTGAGTCTCCGATCATCTTGCTCGAATTGCTGAAAAGTTGATACATGGAAAGAAAATTAATATACATGGTTTGAATATTGATATTGGGTTGTATACACGGAATGCATATATATATATATATATACAGTCCGATATGCAAGAAAATAATATTGTATACACTGATATACAATGTATATATAGTCTGATATACAGTGATATATAACAAATACAAAGAACAAACAAGTGGTATACAGTGTGTATCAGTTGGATATACAGAAATAATGTTGTATACATTGTATACAATATATACACAGTTCGATATACAGAGTATATACAACTGCAATATACAGTGGAAATGGGCTTAAGGCCCAAAACGCAGATGGCCCAACAACTTAGTTCAGACGTACAAAAATTAAATGTCGGGCCATATTTTTATGTGTTATTTATTGTTTATTATATTGATTCGGGTTGTAATAATTTATTTACTTATGTTATTTTTGCTTGATTAAATATTAATTTTAATTTATTTTAAATTAATTAAATTTTCTGAAAGATAAATCAATTCATGTTAATTTACTGTTTAAATGATTTTTTACCTTTATTTATTTATTTGATAAACTTTATTTTTTTATACATGTATATTATTTTCAATATTTAAGTTTGATCATTTAAAAAAAAATTCTTCATTTTTTTTTAAATTAATATTTTCAAAAGTTAGTCAAATAATTTTTCAAATCGTCGGATAACTGCGCGTTAGCGACCACTTTGAATGCTAGCACCTTCTCAAAGTGAAAATAAGAATTTCTTACCCATTTTCTCTAATTTTAAGACTTAAATTTGTTAGGGTCTTTAAAATTAAGGTTTTTTAATTTTTCTTAAAAATTAAGTGACGACTCTCTTTTTCTAAAATTATTTTTTTTCTAATGGTTTAAATTAATTTTAAATCATCTTTTTCCGACATAACAGAAATTGAGACTCTGCTGAGAATTTAATTAGGTTCTAGCCATTAGATTTGTTTGATTTATTTGACAAACTATTTGAGAATGTAATGATTAGTAATTTATTTTTGTTTATTTGCATTTTATGTGTTTAAATTTTGAATATTAATTTGTCATTGCATGCATAACATGTTTTTCGCCACTTGCCTTTTTATTTTTTTACTTAAATGACGGTTATGTGAGTCGCAGCCGTTGAGTCCAAAATGTTTCTAGGGGTATCCTGGCAAAATGAGTTGACCATTGGATGGTCAACGGTCGCTAACTTCTCCCAGCTTGAGTTGTCCGCTTGGGTCATCGGTACCCTTCAAAATGTAGCCCACTTTTAGTCAATTTAGCGTAGAGAAATGCCAAATTTTTGATTTAGCGCATTGGTCTAAGACGATCCAATACCCAAAGCGTATTGGGCCCATTAGAAAGACTACCTTGAGTCCAAAAAGGTCCTCGACCTAAATGGACCATCATACCTATGTGTTTAAATTTGAAGGTTGTATACACCATTTGGCAAACCATTGTCCCTCGGGGTTGAGAGTTTATTTTAGTAGCTTAGTCTAGTCAAAGAAGGATCTTCACAAGCTGCTACTTCATCCAAAAGGTGTTGGCGTTCAGAGATGTCAAGAAGTCAAGAATGAAAGATTTTTTCACGAAGCCTTATTTTAGGATTGTACCCCTGCGTGGAATCGATTATTTGTATCCCATTTTCCTATTATGTATCTCTATTCAGTTTATTCATAAAACTTGTACAAATATGATTTTTGGGGTAATTGAATGTTTCAAATGACGTTATACATTTTTCAAATCGTTAGGCATATCTTTAGTACAAAAGGTCCACATATCTGTTTATGATGCGTAATATTTTTTATGTGTTATATACTATTACTGTTTATGTGAATATGTTGCTTTGTTTGGATACATTCTATCCTATGCTTTTTCAAAATTTTTTTTTTAGAATTCTCTAAACATACAAATATCAAGTCACTATCCAAGTCCGTCCAAGCAATCTTTGAGTCTTGATTTTTCAACAAAATTCGAATTACATTCACAAAATTCTAAAACCTCACTCTCTTATCTGAGAAGAGGTTGATATTTTTTTTTGAAAATTGATTCAAGCTAGTCGAATTACATAGAACCTAAATTCTTCTTTGTGATATACGTAGGCAACCTTTCATGGTTCAGTCCATATCTTTAAAGTTTTTAGTTTTTTTCTCATTCTTACGAAAAAATTGAAAGTTTTGTTGCACGAAGAGCAAGAAATCTTTGATTCAACGCAAGCCAATCTCTCTCACACATGAATTCCAAAATTAAGTGGGCCAATTTCTGTCCGTTTAGTCATTCTTCACTCATGGATTAGTTTGTCTTCAAACAAAGCAACATTTATATGTTTAGTTCTTTGTGTGATATTTTGCATTAATTATTACAAACACGAACTAATATTTTGGATTTTAGTTATTCTTCTTTTTCAGGGAGAGACTAATTTATGTCGAAAGTCAAACTTGCTTTCTTCTCAAATATCAAAGGTTCAACCAAAATTGATTATTTTTTTCCTTGCAGATGCTATTATCAAAGGACATCATGCGATAAATGATTGGATCTCAATTTTGAGAGGTCAACACCTTCTAACTAACTAAGAAGTTTTCTTTGTATGCAGGAGAGACAACATTATTTCAAGAGAGAGAATCACGACAATCTCAAATCGACTGCAACATTCAATCACAAACTTTAATCCTAATCTCTTTTAATTCTTTAATCAAAGAGAAATAATAATCCTTTCTCTTATGGATCTTTTAGGGGCAAAGGGTTCATGGAAAATAACGATGACCTTGAATTTCACAATATACTAATACACAACCTGAAAGATAAATCGAGGGAGTCTTTGACTATGAAGTCTTACTCCTATTGTTTTTACTTAGTTTTTATAATGGTCCCGCTTTCATATTTTTCTCATATCTTTGTAGGAAAATCATCCCTAACAATAGTCGGGGATGGTCATAACAATGTATGGTTCTCGTGAATATTTGAAAAAACTCAAGTCATAAGAGACAATCCCCAAGAAGAACACAACAACAAGTGATTCCGGCAAGAAATTGAAAGATCACACCGATGCATAAGCTCTGAAGAATATCAAAAAAGCAATACAACGGTAGGTGTCCTCACCGATAATTGAAAAGACACGAAAGGTGCAAATAGTCGAAAGACACTCTCCAACTGAAGATGTCAACGAGCACTAGACTTATGAGACGTCACTCTGAGTTTGTTTAAATCTTTAAATTATTTTATATATCATATTTGCAAGAACTACGCACACCTGATTCTCATCTCGGTGAGATATATTTTTTTTTTTTATATGGGAACAGACCCTACACGAGGCTCCCACCTCTCGTGCACAGTCAGGGGTTGAGCAACACCCCCAAGCCTTAACATAAATAACAAAAGTAAAAATACAAGGAGGGGGACATAAACCTTACCTCTCGGTGAGATATGTAGGCAGCTCTTCTTGGGTTTAGTATTTCTTTTTCAACAAAAAAATTTAAAAAATAAAAATAAATTATGTACATATTTTAAGAGTCATATCTTCTTGATTGGGATGAATACAGTTAAAAGCATGCAAAATATTCGGTATGATGAAAAAGATTGGTTTTGTGATAGACTATAACTTCTGTTGGTATCTTTCATTTGTATTTTTATGATTCTTGGAAATTTTCTTGCAGGCATTCAAGGTAAGAATAAAACCAACATCATGGCTTCATGTGCATTGTGTGGTGAGCTTTAGATTAAATTTCAATTGCATCAGACTGTTGATCTAGAACTTGGTCTGAATGTTTGTTGAGGCGAAATCTTGAGTATCGTTTGGTTTGAGAAAGGATTGTATGTCTTTTTTGACCCAATTGTGCCTTTCAAAGCCTACCAAATAACATTAATTCCTAGGATGCCCCTCAATTTGATACCTTAAAATATCATGATATATTTTTTGGTTTAGCTTAAAATGAGTAGATGCTTATGAAATTTTATTTTGGTGCATGTGATATCAATTTGAGTCAATATTTGCACTCCATCCTTGCATATTGTTGAGTTTTGAATCTTCGATCATCTTTCTCAATTGCTGAAAAGTTGATACATGGAAAGGAAACTAATATATATGGTTTGAATATTAATATTGGTTTGTATACATAGAATACATATGAAAAACAGTGTTGTATAGACTGATATACAGTCTGACATGCAAGAAAACAATATTGTATACACTGATATACAATATATATACAGTGATATACATCAGATACAAGTAACAAATATGTGGTATACACTGTGTATATGGGTTGATATATAAAAATAATATTGTATACACTGTATACAGTATATACACAGTTTGATATACAAAGTATATACAGCTGCGATATACAGTGAAAATAGAATTATGGCCCTAAACGCAGATGGCCCAACAACTTAGTTTAGGCGTATAGAAACTAAGTGCCGGGCCATATTTTCATTTGTTATTTATTGTTTATTGATATTTATTTGAGTTGTAATAATTTATTTACTTAGGTTATTTATGATTGCTTAGATATTAATTTTAATTTAATTAAATTTCTCTAAAGATAAATCAATTCATGTTAATTTACTATTTAAATGATTTTCTACCTTTATTTAGTCATTTGGTAAACTTTACTTTTTTTTTATACATGTATATTATTTTCAATGTTTAAGTTTGATCATTTTTTAAAAAATAATTTTGAAACTCTTCATTTTCTTTTAAATTAATATTTTCAAAAGTTAGTCAAATAATTTTTTAAATATCCGGATAACTGCGCGTGAGCGGCCACTTTGAATGCTAGCACCTTCTCAAAGTGAAAATAAGAACCTCTTATCCATTTTCTCTAATTTTAAGACTGAAATCTGTTAGTATCTTAAAAATTAAGGTTTCTTGATTTGCCTTAAAAATTAAGTGGTGACTCTCTTTTCTAAAATTGATTTTTTCTTTAAAAGTTTAAATTAATTTTAAATCATCTTTTTTCGACATAACAATATTTCTTCTGCATCGAATTAGCAACGTCCTAGTATTAAACGTATTCATGTTGTTTCATTTGGGACTATGGATCCCTTAGTGTATCATAGTCAGTTTCGTCAGCCACGTGGTGCTTCTTCTACTTCGCATTCTAGACCTTTACTTCTCCACGCTTACCTATCTACAGAGGTATACCCTCTATGACAATCCTTATCATCTGGTACTCCATCTCCCACAATTTCATCTCCCACAGTTGCATCTCCTCACCTATCTAGCTTAAGACTTAGAGATACTAGTATTGAGTCAAATGCTCTGGCTGGTACTCCTCCATTGACTCAAGCGTTATGTACATCCTGGAGTATCGCCTTCACCTTCACATGCTATTACATTCGATGCAGAGTAGGATACACTTGAGTTAGTATCTAGGAAAAAGGACAAATTTGGTAGAGTCATGATTGAGCCCGATGGATCATCATAAATTTATTTGTTATCTATTGATTTCTTTATTTTATTTATTTCTTCTATAATAATATATTATTCTTGAGTTAACACGCTTATTATGTGTTAAAAGGTGGCATCCCTAGAAGGATGCTTCTAAGACTCTACAGGAGAGTGTTAAAAGGCTTTATACGAAGTCCTATCACTCTTAGCACGAGATTTCAAACAGGGTACGACAGACGATGTTATATATATATATATATATATATATATATATATATATATATATATATATATATATATATGTTTAGTTATATATTTTTTTGGTTAAGTTTAATATGTTTTAGTATACTTTACTTTATTATTTATCTAACACTATTCACTCTTTTTCAAAACTTTATGTAATTGGAAGCCAAAGTACAATATGGTCATTGTGATCATCTGTAAGAGGAAAGTGAGCGCGAGACTATCTAGCTGGCTAAAGAAAGTCCGGGATTCAAGGACAACCGGGATTTGGATGTTACCACATGTCTGTGAGAACTTGTGTTGGTATTGGATTCTAATGAATTCAAGGTTTTGTCTAAACAAGTCAAAAATACTAGAGGCAGTCTTAAGAGTGGCTCGTTATACATCAGAGGTGCAAAAAGTGTTGGAACTATCACGACCCAAAATTGAGTGTGATGGAACTCGCCTAACCTACCAAGGAGAGTCAGCCTAAGATTTTGAACAAATCAAAATAAGTAGAAATAAAGGCAAAAATGTAAAGTCTAATATGATATAGATAAGGAAAAGCGGAACTAAGTCTAAACCACCAAAGACTTAGTGTCACATGTATAGACACTAACAGAAATGAAGAACAATACAAATCTAAATGTCTTAATTCTCATATAGAACAAAACATAAGATAAATGGGCGTCGAGGGTCTTCCTAAGAAGACAAGCTGCTACCTTTGATGCATCCAGAAGCTCGATTCAATCAATAGAAATAGTAAGAACTGGAGGCATCGGGCTCAGATCCTACACAAAGATGTAGAAGCAAGGGTTGAGCACGAACCAACACGGTACTAAGCAAATGGAAACTAAACCCTAGGTAAACAAATGTGGAACATAGGTACTCCTGACATTCCAACCACATACCGCCACAACTACACACTTACATGATGTACCATGAATTTATGGTATTTTTAATGCTTTAAACTTAAGAATGTGCATGTCTTTTTAGTATTTGTTAGCATATCTGATGTTAGTTGTGCTTTATTTGCAGGAAACTAAGTCGGTGAATTGGTTGAGGAATCACAATACTAAAGAAAGAAATTGTTGGTGTTTACGAGCTCATCCTCCGACTCGTCTTCTTTTATACGGGTCGTAGGTATCAATCGTCCAAGACAGAAGAGAAAAAATAAAGTTGCATTAAAGATTATGAGTAAAGTAAATGACTCGTTTTCATCCTTATAGGTCATCAAGTGAAGCATCAAGAAAAAGTAAATGACTGAGGCTGAAGTAAAGAAGATGAGTCAGTTCTATGGCTCATTCATATTCCTACGAGTTGTAGAACAAATGCATAGCTTGAAGTTACTAATGATGAAGTCTACGACTCCAGTTGATGAGTCTACTCAGGGTTACGAGCCATAGAAAGTGGTCATGAAGAAGAAGAGTTCCTTAGTGCAATGTGAGGAATTACGAGCTGGGTCTACGACTCATCATAGTTGGTACAACCCGTAGAAATGAACCATAAACCTGAACGGACTTAAAGTTTCTATGTTCTCCAAATTCATATTGACTTAGGTTTTTTTGTCTATAAATACACTTCTTAGATTTAGTTTTTTTGATGCATGTTTTTGGGTTTGGGAATAGAGCTTGAACTACTTTTGGGCTTTTATTCTTGAATTCCGATTTTGGTCATCTATATTTTACGGTTGGATTTCATTGAAGATTTTGGATTCTCAAAGTTACTTTGGAAGTTCATGATTACTTTTAACATAAATATTATTGATTGTGATCACATAGTTATGGGTAGCTAATTCCACAATTAGGGTTGTGGGAACCATGAGGAATTAACGACTAGAACTTAATAAAAAGTAATTCTTGAATAGTGTACATGCATGTACTATTTTTACCTTCGTTTTGATTGCTTTTTAATGGTGGCCAATGTTAGAACTCGCCTTATCCTTACTTGTCAGATCAAGAAGGTAACAGATGGGAAAATGGATTAAACAACGAGATTTAGGGCTAATCATCCTCATCTAATTAGCTTGAACGGATCACAGAATAGCTAAATCTGGAATCATTGGTAAGGGTTAGTAAAGCATACACTTGTAGACGAATCAAGTTGCATAGTGAAATTCACTTATTTGTCGGATCAATGACTTAGGTGAAATTAACTTACCGATTGTACATGTAACACACTTGGAAAGAATTAGTAATAAAAAAGGTCTACTTTGTTGAGGATTCATGGGGAACACATAAAATCCTAGTTTCACTCCATATTGATTTAAATTACATTAAACCATACTTTTGTTCATTGACGTTTTGTATTTAATTTTTTCATTAGTTTATAGAAATTTCCCTCTTTCTTTACAGAAATAAATTAATTAGTAAAACAGATAATAAATGATTGATCTAAAGTCTAAACCATATTTTTCCTAGGATCGGCCCTAACCTTCATTAGGTTCTATAGTTGATCAACAATCGCTTTATACTTCTTTAGGGAGGTGTAATTTGAGCATATCAAATTTTGGCGTCGTTGCCAGGGAATTTGGCTTTTAGATTAGATTAATTTTATTATTTGATTTGTAGTCATTATGTCCTTATTTTAAGTTATTTTTCTTTTTGTATGTGCTGAAACAGGTTTTGATTCTTAGTGCATGCCAAATATGAGAAGTCAAGGCATTCCCTTGATTCCATTTAATCTTGAAATAGAAAGAGCACTATGTAGAATGGCAAACAACAATAATAATAATGATAGACACAAACTTGGTGATGGCGCGGAACATCTTGGGGAGAAATACGACAACGCATTGCAACATCAACCACAAAACATTCTTACCAATCCACAAATAGTAAGACAACGTCCTCCACCCAGAGAACACCCTGAACTCGACATATGGAACAACTGTAGGGTCAATCTTGACACCATCGGAATAACGAATGCTATTGTGTTACCTCTATTACGCCGAAAACTAAGTTTAGCATCACAAGTGGGCTGATTCAAATACTTCATAGTAGAAGACTATTTGCTGATTGCCGTCCAAAGATCCATACATTCATCTCTAAAATGTGGCATATATTTGCCAAAGCAGTGTTGGCGACCCAAGCCTAAATATGGATGTCATTGGACTGCATGTTTTTCCATTATAACTTACTGGTGAGGCTTCAAATTTACTGTCCAAACTTCCATACAACCCCATCACAACTTGGGATGAATTACACAAGGCATTCATGGAGAAACATTTCCCATTGTCTAAGAAGATGAAATTAACAAACAAAATCAATTATTTCTAACAGTTGCCCAGCGAGTCAATTTGTGGAGCTTGGGAGAAATTTATAAAGTGTCTACAAAGCGTGCCAAATCATAAAATAGCAGATGAGTCACTTCTTGAACTATTCTACCTCGTAATTAATGATAATGGAAAAGCTATCATAGACTCCATCACTGGCAGAATATTTTTGGCCAACACCGTCCAAGAGGCTGTAGAGAAACTTGACCGTGTTATAAAGAGCAAGCGAGCTTGGAGCACTAGGGACACAGAAACTTAAAAAAATGCTTTTTCTGTTCACAAAAATCATGGTCCCAACATACAAAATGAAGAGATACTATAAGAGCTCGCTCAATTAAAAACTGAACTCAAGCTAGCATTCAAAAGCATAGGACAAGAGAAAATCAATGCAATCGACCATTAAGGTAGGGCACCAAGTTATGAAAATTGTGGATATGAAGAAGATGCTTATTCTATGTATGATCAAGTATGGGGTTTTCACACTAACGCCTAAGTATTCAACCAGGATTCTTAGGGCTAAGGTCAAGGAAATCAAGGTCGGAACTATAACAACTTCAATCGAGAGGGCCATTACAACTGCGACAAGAACTACAATTGTGATGAAAACTACAATCGCAAGAATAATTACAATTGGAATGGATACAATGATCACAACCGCGGGCAATATAGAGAAGGTAATTGGGGAAAGAGAGATAACAACAATAGTGGTGCATACATCTATCCCAAAAAAAGAGATGAGGGATACAGACTTGCAAGAATCAAAGATATGATGGAAAAGATGATGAAAAAGTATGACGCAATAGAGAATAATCTTAAGGAGCTATGCAATGATCTTTCCAAAATAAATCAAAAAGTTGAGTCACATTTTACATCCATAGAGCTTATTGGGCAACAATTGGGGAAGATTTCATCATCTTTAAATCCACACCAAAAAGGAACTCTCCCAAGTAATATAATTCAAAATCTAAAGAATGAGGGGCAATACATGGTAGTGACCACCCGAAGTGGCATTCAAACAGTGGATCCATCTATACCAGAACTTGAGGATGATGCGCACGATGTGGATATTAGTGAGGAAGAAATATTAGATAAAGAACTAAGCACCAAACAACCTGAAAAAGGAGATACAAAGTATGGTGAGAAAGCAGGAAATGCGAAAGACACTGCTCCAACTCCAACTCAAATGCCAAGACCTCCTCCTCTTTTTTCGCAAAGATCAAAGAAGAACGCCGAAGATGGAATTTTTTTTTAAGTTTATATCTATGTTGAAACAATTTTCAGTGAATGTTCCTTTGATAGAGGCAGTATAACAAATGTCGAGATACGCCAAGTTTATGATGGATCTTGTCACAAATAAGAAAATGGTAAGCTTTAAAATGGTCGATAACTTGCCTCATTGTAGCGCAATCACCACTCGCTCTCTTGTGTAAGATAAAGAAGACCCAAGCACATTCACCATACCATGTACCATTGGGGTATTCAGCTTTGCAAAGCTGTTGTGCGACTTGGTACTAGCATTAACTTGATGCCGCTTACAGTGTTCCGATAATTGGCTTAGGAGATCTCAAATCAATGTCAATGCAGCTCTTGATGGCAGATCGTACTGTGAAGAATCCCGTGGGAATTATTTATGATGTTTTAGTGAAGGTCGAATAATTCATATTTCCTACCAACTTCTTCATTCTTGACTACGAGGTAGACTTTGATGTTCTTATTATTCTGGTTAGAACATTCTTGGCAATCGGGCGTGCTTTGGTAGACATGGAAATTTGCCAACTAAAGTTTCGACTAAATAATAAAGAGGTGATCTTTGATGTATGTCGAGAAATGAAGCATCATAATGATCTATGAGTTGTTTAAGTAATTGATGTTGTTGACGATTTGCTATCAGAAATACCTATTGAAGAGAGATTGGGTGTTGAAGCTCTAGCTGCTGTTATCATAAACTTCGATAAAGATCAAATTGGAGAATATGATGAGATAGTGTGTGCACTAAATGGCCTTGGGACTTTCAATCATGCACCAAAAACAAAAAGAATCAACTTAGACTTAAAGAATAGAGCAACTCCACTCGCAAAACCATTCATCGAGGAACCTCCATCTTTGGAACTTAAAGCGCTGCCATCTCACTTGCAATATGCATCTTGGGACCCAACAACACGTTGCCGATAATAATAGCCATCGATCTTTACCAAAAGAAAGTGAAAGCTCTTACCTCTATCTTGAGGTATTTCAAAAGAGTAATAGGATGGTCCATAGCCGACATCATAGGCATACCACCAAGCATATGTACTCATAAAATCCAACTCGTGTCGAATTTCAAACCAAGCATTGAACACCAATGATGTCTCAATCCATCTATGTAAGAGGTAGTCAAAAAAGAGATCATCAACTGGTTAGATGTTGGAGTTGTTTATCCAATCACAGATAGTAATTGGGTAAGTCCTGTCCAATGTGTACCCAAAATAATGGTATTACTATGGTGCCAAACGCAAAGAATGAACTCATTTCACTGAGGCCTGTCACCGGTTGGAGAGTGTGCATAGATCATCGCAAACTCAACTCATGGACTAAAAAATATCACTTTCCAATGCCTTTCATAGATCAGATGCTCGAAGTCTTGCTGATAAAAAATGGTACTATTTTCTTGATGGATATTCAGGCTACAATCAGATCTCTATAGAAGACCAAGAGAAGACCACTTTCACATGCCCATATGGGACATTCACTTTTAAAAGGATGCCATTCGGATTATGTAATGCACCGGTGACCTTTCAATGTTGTATGATGTTGATGTCTATCTTTTCAGATATAATGGAAGATACAATTGAAGTCTTCATGGATGATTTTTCAGTGGTTGGTGACTCATTCGATGATTGCTTAGATCATCTCCAAGATGTACTAAAAAGGTGTGAAGAGTGTAACCTCGTTCTTAATTGCGAGAAGTGTCACTTTATAATAAAATACGGCATAGTGCTAGGTCACAAGATTTCAAACTAAGGCATTGAGGTAGATCAAGCAATGATTGAGGTGATCGCAAAGCTACCCCCTCCCATTACTGTCAAAGACATTCAAAGCTTTTTGGGACATGCTGGATATTATCGCTATTTCATTAAAGACTTCTCCAAAATAGCTCATCCATTATGAAAACTACTAGAGAAGGAGACGAAGTTTATTTTTGATGAGGCCTATCTAAAAGCATTCGAAGAGTTGAAGAAAAGGTTAGTATCGGCTCATATCATCATTGTATCAGATTGGGAGCAGCCGTTTGAAGTTATATGTGATGCAAATGGAGTATCACTTGGTGTAGTACTGGGAAAAAGGTGTGAGAAAATTCTACATCCCATATACTATGCTAGCAAAGCCCTTAATATTGCTCAAAGGAACTACACTGTGACCGAACAAGAGTTGCTTGCCATTGTGTTCGCTTTTGAGAAGTTTAGATCTTACTTGTTGGGCACCAAAGTCATTGTACACACAGACCATGCAATATTGTGATATCTCATGGAAAAGAAGAATGCCAAGCCAAGGTTTATTCGTTGTGTATTGCTGTTACAAAAGTTTGACTTCGAAGTAAAAGAACGAAAAAGGATAAAAAACCAAGTTGCAGACCATCTCTCTAGACTTAAAAAAGAGGCGTTGTTAAAGTTGGAAGATGGAGTTGAGATTGATGACACCTTTCCAGATGAAAAAGTGTTGGCAACATCATACGACTTAATTCCATGGTTTGTCGATGTTGATAACTATTTGGTGAGTGATATAGTGCCATTCGATTTGAATGTTCACCAACGCCTCAAGTTCATATCCGATGTGAAGAATTTTTTTAGGAAGAACCATTCTTGTTTTGTGTTTGTGTCGATGGGATTATTCGTCATTGTGTACCCAAAGTAGAGATGATGAGTATTTTGAAAGCATGCCATTTGTCGCTCGTTGGAGGCTACCATAATGGTAGCCGGACAACCTACAAGATTCTACAATGTGGGTATTACTAGCCAATAATTTATCAAGACGCTCATGATTTTGCCAAATCTTATGATTGTTGTCAAAGAGAAGTAGGAATTTCAAGGAAACATGAGCTCCCACTCACTCTTATTTTAGTCATTGAATTGTTCGACGTATGAGGAGTTGACTTCATAGGGCCTTTTATGAGTTAATGGAATTAAATACATCCTCGTTGCAGTTGACTATGTGTCTAAATAGGTAGAAGCTTTTGCACTTCCTAATAATGAAGCAGGAAGTGTCAATGCCTCCCTCAAGCAAAATATATTCTCAAGATTTGGTACACCAAGGCAATAATCGGCGATGGAGGTTCCTACTTTTGTAGTCAATTGTTCAAAGCATTACTTGAAAAGTGTAGGGTTCGACATAGTGTAGATACTCCTTATTATCCGAAAACTAGTGGACAAGTTGAAGTATCCAATTATGAAATCAAGCAGATACTTGCTAAAATGGTGATCGCAAATAGAAAGGATTGGTCAAGAAAGCTTGATGATGCTCTATGAGCTTACCGCACTGCATTCAAGATTCCCATAGGTATGTCTCCTTATCAATTTGTCTTTGGAAAATCTTGTTATCTGCCTATAGAGTTGGAACACAAGCTATGTGGGCATAGACGAAATTAAATATAGATTGGGATGCCACATCAAGGTAAAGGATGAATCAAATATATGAGCTTGATGAGTTCAGTCTAAATGCATATGAGAGAGCAGTCTTGTACAAAAAGTGAATGAAGATGTATCACAACCAAAAGATTGAAAAGCAAATATTTGCTCTTGGAGACTTAGTCCTTCTTTTCAACTCAAGGATGCGTATATTTCCTGGAAAAATCAAGTCAAAATGGTTAGGATCACTCTGAGTGAGTCGAGTTTTTCCACATGGCGCAGTCGATCAAGAAAAGAAAGATGGTATGAAGTTTAAAGTTAATGGTCAAAGAATCAAAGCATACATGGGCACTTAAGATGAAATCAAAATTGTAGAAGCATGAAAACTTAGTGAAGTCTGAGTAACTAAGCATATCTATGTCGTGCCGCGACGTTAAATCAAGCGCTAATTGGGAGGCAACCTAATATATTTTAACTATTTATTTCATTTAGTTTAATTTTGTTTTGGCTTATTCTCATTTTTTTAAGGTAGGATAGACTTTATTCGGGCCCGTGACAAATTATAGTCACAAAAAGCACAAAAAAAAGGCTAAAGGTTGATACGTGCCTATGTCGAATTGAAAATACTAAGAACTGAAAAGGACTTAGAGGGACATACGAGTCCTTTTATAGGTCGTAGAAACATTTATGGCTCATAAACTTGACTTGTCAAACTTCAGATTCTATACATGAAGCAGCTTTAAGTCTACGAATATACTTTACGACCCGTAGAAACTTCTACACCTCGTAGCCTACACTCGTGGACTCCAGGTATGTTTCCTTTCCTTAGATTAAGTGTTGAGACAATATACAATGAAAGTCTACGACCCGTAATACTTATTATGAGTCGTAACTTACCTATTCCACAGACTTAGTAATGGACTGGCCCGACCCGCATAGCTAATGCATAAAATAAGAGAAATTTGAAATGTTCACTTCCATTTATCATACAAAAATCAAATGACCCTATTAATCTTCTCCTCCAAATCAACCTCTTCAAATTCTATCCTAAGTCCACACCATTAAAGCTTCAAGTCGTCAGAACCCACAATTTTGTATCCTCGAGCATCTAGAAATATCAATCCCAATTTCAGTCCCAATTTAAAATTAAAAGGATTTAATTCTTCCTTATGGTAATTTGATCTTTCAATGATATTACATTCCACACATGCCTTGCTTAAATTTATAGTATAGTGGGACTGAAGAACTAGTTAGAACAAAATTAGGGCTTTTTGTGATGATAAATTTGGATCATTGAATTGACGTGTGAAATGGGGATATTGGGTTTTTTATGAAATTGTTATTTAATTTAATTAAACAAGGGGATAATGAATTTGTTGTTGAACTCCATTTGGAAGGTGATCATTGAATTTGCAACCTTTTCAAAACAAGGGTTTTCTACGAGTCTTAGATCATTCTACGAGTCGTAGTTACCCCTCGTAAAAAGGGACCTCCACAATTTGTGGTTAATACCTTCACAAGAAATGAGCTTGACTAGTTTAATTACTTGTGCATCTAACTTATTGAACTAATTTGTTGATTGGAAAATTAGGTCTTTGCTTAAAATGTTATTTAAAATCAATGGTTTGAAGTCCTTTCATTTGTGTTGTTGTGCTAATATTGAGATGATCACTGATTTTGAAATTGTTCAAACGAGGGTTTTCTACGGGTCGTAAAAGAATCTATGAGTCGTAGTTATCCCTTGTAAGCAAAGAAGTCAAGATCAGTGATCACAAACAAACAAGTGTTATGAGTCTAATTATGAGTCGTAGAATTTTCTACAGCTCGTCAATTGGACTCATCACAACTAAATGGTCAAAATTCCAGTACCTAAGTTTTGGACACTCAACTTGCATTAATGCATCCTACGAGTTGTAGACATATCTACTACCCGTAGGGTTGATACGTACAAGTCAAATACCTAAAATCTAGTGGCATAGCACTGAATTTACGACTGAACCTTACGATTTGTAGAAACTTCTACGGGTCATAAGATCCACTCGTAGACAAACTTCAGAGACTAAAAGCCTGCATGTCTGATTCTAGGAGTTGAGTCTACGGACCATAGACTATTCTATGACCCATAGATTCTCCTTTGTAGAACTAAAAAGAGTTACTTAGTTATTTTATTTTCTTTCTTTCTTTCTTTACTTGTTTTTCTTGTAATGTTTGTGTACTAACCCTTACTCCACAGGTAAAACTGCCTCCCAACGAAGAAGGGTGGTGGAAATAAAAAGGCTTTAAAGA
The DNA here is from genome assembly GCF_947179165.1 of Solanum dulcamara. Classification (NCBI taxonomy): domain Eukaryota; kingdom Viridiplantae; phylum Streptophyta; class Magnoliopsida; order Solanales; family Solanaceae; genus Solanum; species Solanum dulcamara. The sequence goes on from NC_077242.1 coordinate 22,725,529, forward strand.
AGGAAGCCATGGAAAACTTTAAACGATGCCTCAAGGATTTGCCAATAGATGCCGAACTTAGTGCTTCTGAGGAGGAGTCTTCTCATAACTCGGAAACACCCTTGGTGAATAAATCTAAACAAGTCGTCTCATTACCAAAACCAAGCGGAGACTCCTTTCCTCCCCATACATCAACAACATCTACACTCCTCCAGTCTGGAGAGGGGGATTTAATAGAGGCGGAGGGCAATGATGATGACTCAGTACCCCAATCTACTTTAGGATCCATGTCACTCGAGGGCAAGTCAATACCGAAGTATCCCTCCATACCAATCCACATAGTAGGACAACCAAAGCACTGTGTGTTACAGGGTTACTTGACTTCTACAAGATGGGGAAGGAGAGGAATAATCGCCATAACTTACGGTGGAATATTACTGAGGAACTTCATCTGATCACAATCAGATTAGAGGCAGTTGTAGAAGTTTGTGATTTGTTTCGTCGCCATAAAATAGAGTGGATGATAGATCACCCTAAAAGTTACAACAATAACATAGTACGTGAGTTCTATGCGTTGTACACAACTATTATCAAACAAATAGCTCCGTCCAAGGCGAAGGAGCTGCAACAACCCGTACTCTTGACCACGCTGGTCCGGGAGATCTTAGTTAGTCTATCAAAGGAGACAGTCTGAAGGGTCCTCTATGGCCAAACTTTCTACCGGCATCCTCGACAACCGAGTTTGATCAGAAAATAAAAGTGGTGTGCGATAAAAATACTATGAGAGACCTAGTGCAACGTGGAGAGCTACTTAGATAGGTAAAAGGATATATAGCTAAGAATGGAATAGAAGTTGATTGGGTATCACACCCGATGCCGATCAAGAAAACATCACTGAACTTTGCAGCAAAGTTTTGGTAGGCCATTATTTGACATCGATTCTTCTCGACAAATATAGAAAAACATTTAAATTTGGATCTTGCTATGATTGTAGCTAGCTTGATGGTTGGATATGAAGTAGATGTTGTGAAAATCATCATTTCAAAGATTTATGAGAGAGCATTTCGATGGAACACCACAATCCCTTTTCTTTATCTTGTGTTTTCACTGTGCAGGGATGCTATAGTTCCATTGATTGCAGGAGTCAACCCGCTAATTAGAGTGAACAAGACTACAGACTCGAGGCTCATTAAATATGATACAAACCCGATCGAACAGCAGCATGCTCCCTTTCTAGAAGTGCAGCTACCTGAGTTTGAGCATGTTCAATGCTTATGCAAGCTAATTCGGTAGCTGATACGGAACTCGATACACCTCCCATGGAGCTATCTAAGTTACCCCGACTGCCTTGGCAGTCCTATCTACTAGTATGCCATGTCTATAGTTCACAAGCTTGGTCACCATCTCGACCAAAACCTTACACACTTTGATGCAGCGGCAGGCACAGACTGAGGCCCAATTAGGTCAGTTGATTCAGAAGCTAAAGCCATAGGTTAGAAAAGTCATTACTAAAACAGAGGAGCGTATGGCAGAAAAATTTGAAGTTGCCTTGGCTGATTGACAGCGATAAATTCAGGCGCGTATTAATGATTTTGAGCTAAGGGTGAATGGGAGGTTGCAGTCCTCGTCCAGGTATGACATTGCTGCCATTCGGACTGAGCTTGGAGTACTACATGCAGAGGTCACATCTTTGGAACCACCAACCCTTATACCATTTGCTTTGCCTATCGTTCAGGCACCATACTTATTTGATATGTTTTTGAATGATGATACAGAGGAGGCAAGAGACAAATGACCCCGTGTTAATGATGGCACTTTGGATATGGATGGGTCAAGGAAAATAAAAAGAAAAGAGTACCTTGATATTGCAGAGGACACTCAGGCATCTAGAGTGACCAAGGAGATATAATGAGAGAAGGAGAGGTAGCATGCCATTGGAGCTTTGATCTCCCGTGTTGACACTCATGATGACGCACAAGATGCCATGGTACCACATACTGCTGCACTGGGATCCACACCTATGGACTCAGATGCCACTGTATAGACTTCGATGCTTATACGTAACATGCTCTTTTTCTTATCCCCCATACTTGTTACTTTTTGTTGTATTGCATTGAGGAAAATGTAAAGCTTTTCTAGTAGGGGTGGGGTGGTTATGAATGAATGCATGAGTATCTAGGCGAAGTCTGAGTACCTAGACACTCGATTAAATCCTTGGGGTTTTCTTTCTTGTGTTGTTTTTCCCCATAGAATCTTTTTAATTTATGTTAAACCGACATGTTTAGGATGTAAATGTAAAATAAGAGAAGGGATCTTACTTATGTTCTTTTTTCCTATAGGTTATTTTTAATTTATATTGAACCGGCATATTTATGATGTAAATGTGAAATAAGAGTAGGAATCTATGGCATGATGTCTAGAAGGTTTAAATGAAAACAAATAGACCCCTCTAAAATTTACTTGAAATGTTGTGCATGCTTATTTGATATATTGACTATGTAGGATCTTTGTGTGACATGATGTAAACCGGTATGATAACACATGACTTAGACTGAAATATGAACCAAAGATTGATGATTGATAATGAAACTTGATGCCAAGTGTGTGAGAGGTATTTGTGTGTTCAGACTATTTGTGCCAATAGAACTTGCCCCGTAGGTCGTAATATGATAATTGAACTGTTGATTAGAAAAGGATCATAGGCCATTTTGAATTAGTCCACTTAGCCTTAAAAGAACCAACCAAACATTGTTTTACTCTTTGAACCAAATATATGAGCTTTTAAAAGACCTTTTTATCAAATAAACGCATATTTCAAAATATCCCTAATCCCAATTGTAATCCTTTGCTTTGGCCCTGCTTCCTAGGATAATGTGCACCTCAACTCAGGCCAAAAGCCTAAGTTGAAGGTGGCTATTATGAGAAGAAAGCAAGAAGAGAAGGGGTATGAGAAAAGAAAAGCAAAGAAAGAAAAGTTTGAAAAGAGATGTCTGAAAAGGAAGAAAATGGTGTTTTGGCTAAGACAAATAAATGTTTAGAAAGATTTAGCAATGAAAAGTATAAAGCATAAGAAAAATAGTGTGAAACTAACAAAAAAATGCCATACCTAAGGCAAAAGCAAAAAGCGAAGAAAAAGAGTGAAATGAATTGTGGGTTGTAAGATGTGGACTCAAGGTTAATGTAGTGTTTGAGGAGGGACGAAAGTCACTAAAATCTAAATGTACCGCACCTGTCCCCAAGCCTATGTTACAAGCCAAAGAATTCGTATAGTGATCCTAATTCAACGGTTCAAGAGTCTAAGTATTGAAAATAAGGGCAGGCCTATAGTATTGTGCATGAAAGTCTAAATTTCTGTTGTGAGTGTGAGGGTTTTCCACGTCCTTGAGTTTAAAGAAATATTTGCAAATATGAGTGAAAAAAGGGACTTCTTTTCAATGAAGGCACAAGTGGCATTGTCTAAATAGTCATGAAAATGGTGAACAAAGTTTTTGGCATGTGAATTTGTCTATTGGTGTTGAAATGTTGATCCACATAAGTTAGTTTGATTTGAAATAATAGTTGCAATGGTATCATGGATGGAGATTGGAAAGGGTCGAGAGTTAATAGCTTGTGATTGTTGTACATTCTTAATCTTATTTTACACTGAGTTGTTGTAGTACAGTAGTATCAATTGAGGACAAGCAACCATTTTAAGTTAAGGGTGTTGATGTACCGTGAATTTATGGTAGTTTTAATACTTTAAACTTAAGAATGTGCATGTCTTTTTAAGTATTTGTTAGCATATTTGATGTTAGTTGTGCTTCTTTTGCAGGAAACTAAGTCGGAGAATTGGTTGAGGAATCACAGCACTAAAGAAAGGAATTTTTGGTGTTTAGGAGCTCATCCTACGAATCATATTTATTTATCCGGGTTGTAGGTCTCAATCGCCAAAGATAGAAGAGAAAAATAAAGTTAAACTAAACATTACGAGTGAAGTAAATGACTCTTTTTTAGCCTTAGGGCTCGTCAAGTGAAGTCTTCAAGAAGAAGTGAAAGACTGAGGGTGAAGTTAAGAAGACGAGTCATTTCTACGGCTCGTCCATATTCCTATGAGTCATAGAACACACGTGTAGCTTAAAGTTACTGATGATGAAGTCTACAACTCCAGTTGATGAGTCGTCCTCAGTGTTATGAGTCATAGAAAGTGATCGTGAATAAGAAGAGTTCCTCAGTGCAATATGAGGAATTATGAGTTGGATCTAAGACTCGTCATAGTTGGTACGACCTGTAGACACGAACCAATTTAAAGTTTCCTATGTTCTCCAAATTCATATTTACTTAGGTTTTTTTAATCTATAAATACACTTTTTAGATTTAGTTTATTTGATGCACATTTTTGGGTTTGAGAATAGAGCTTGAACTCCTTTTGGGCTTTTATTCTTGAATTATGATTTTTCTTATCGATATTTTATATTTGGATTTTATTGAAGATTTGGATTCTCAAAGTTATTTTATAAGTTCATGGTTGATTTTAACATAAATATTATTGATTGTGATCATGTAGTTATGAGTAGCTAATTACACAACTAGGGTTGTAGGAACCATGAGGAATTAACGATGTAAAACTTAATAAAAAGTAATTCTTGACTAATGTGCATGCATGTATTGTTTTTCCCTTTGTTTTGATTGCTTTTTAATGATGGCCAATGTTAGAACTCACCTTATCCTTACTTGCTAGATCAAGGAGGTAACGAATGAGAAAAGAAATTAAACAACGAGATTTGGGGCTAATCATCCTTATCTAATTAGTTTGAACGGATCAAGCGATAGCTAAATCTAGGATCATTAGTAAGGGTTAGTAAAGCATACACTCGTAGATGGATCAAGTTGCGTAGTGAAATTCACTTATTTGCCGTATCAAGGAATTATGTGAAATTAATTTATCGATTCTATATGTAACACACTAGGAAACAATTAGTAAAAAAGGTCTACTTAGTTAAGGATTCATGGGGAACAAAGAAAACCCTAGTTTCACTTCATATTGATTTAAACCACATTAAACCATACTTTTGTTCATTGATGTTTTTTATTCGATTTGTTCATTAGTTTATAGAAATTTCCCCCTTCTTTACAGAAAAGAATTGATTGCTAAAACAGATAATAAATGATTGATCTAAAGTCTAAACCATATTACTCGTGGGATCAATCCTAACCTTTGTTAGGTTCTATATAGATCAATGATCACTTTATACTTCTTTAGGGAGGTGTAATTTGAGCATATTGCTACACTCAGACAACCCAGTCTATATAGTTTTTACAACAATTATCTCGAAAATACTAGACACTCCATAATGTCACACCCCAGAAGAGTACCCTTGACGTGGATGACACTTGAAGACTATTGCTGGTCCTCAAGCAAACCACCTAGTCTAATCACACTTTCATACAATCACATTCTATCAGCGAAAGACTCACTTATCAAGAAACTACTCATAAAACAAGGCCAAAGGTCAACCATCTATCAAATCCAATCAACAAACTAGTATGAAAAAAACCCAATCAAATACGATACGAATCAACAACATCACAATCTAGTCTATGAAGCATCTATCAATAGTCTAGATGATGTCAATGACAGGTTCATAGCTACCTTAAATCAAATGAATATAACTAAACTCTAAAGCTAGAAAGATAAATATGGAATCCTCCAAAAGTTGGGAGGACTTACCAATCAGCTGAATATGGATCGATTGCGCATGTTGATAATCTCTAGTACCTGTCTATGCATCATAAAAAGATGCAGGCCCAAATGGATGACAGTACATGAAATGTACGAATATTTAAAATAGCAGAATGAGACATGCATCAATGTAGAATCTAATCAACTCAGATATCTCAAATCGGGAAGGTGAACAATTCAATCAAAATGTCCTAAGTCTAAACACGAATAAGATTTAGAAAAGACCAATCATATAAATCCAATCCAATCTATTCCAATCTAATCCAGTCAGAGTACTATCAAGTATATATGAGTTTCTCTTATCCGACAGCCATCATGTCACAACCCAAATCCAGGTGTGATGTCACTCATCTCAACCCACTGAGATAAGTCAACATAATACCCAATGGAAAGTAGATGCAAAAGAAAAAGAAAGAAATCAAAATTTAACTTAACTGAAAACACGTAAAATAAACTCAAAATCCCTAAGATTAGTTGTCATGTGTACAAGCCACTAATACAATACCGAAGTACGAAAGAAAATAAAGTCATAATGTCTTTGTCTCTAGAATAGGACTAAAACATATTAAAGAGTAAGAGGTGTCCGCTAGATGGATGTAACAGCTACTTCAACCCTCGAGATGATAGCCTTAGACGTGGTAGAGAACACTAAGAGATCAAGCAGGTCCGGGCTCACAACCTACACAAGTGTAGAAGCAAGGGGTGAGTACCAAACAACACAATACTCAGCAAGTGGACAATTAAAACTAAGCAAAGCTTAATAGATACAAGTACTCCTATCCTCCCAACCGAACCTCCTTAACTACAACCTGCATAAAACTAGCCCAACTCTATACTTATACAATAATAACAATAATACAGTCCATGAATACTCATCAATAGTCTCATCAATGAATTATATCAAGTCAAGTTTAGCACATATAGAACAATAAAGGGGTAAACACGAATTCATAAATATCAACAAAATGTGATACAATGCAATGAGATGATGCATGTCTGTCCTATCGGTACATATTTGCTGAAATACAATCTGGAACCCATGGGGGATATTTCTGTCCATGTAACCTACCACGGAGCGTGTGGCCCATCCCCTCAATATATATCCTGCCACGGAGTGTGTGGCCCAACCCCTTTTATTTCATATATTTTTAGTCTCAACACAATATGTCAGAACCAATGCAATCAATTCATGTTTATATAATTCACAATAATAACATGACAACAACAATAATTTTTCCTATCTAACATCAACATAGTCATTTCACATGTCTTAAATAAGCCCATAATCACAACATATCAATTCCACCAATACATGTTATTAGATCACCATTTTATGCCTCTCATCTCCATTTTTAAGGCCAATTATACAGTCAATAATCCAGTCTAATTCTCATTACTCCCCAGTACATAACACAGAAATACAAGTATCTACAAACTAAAACTGAGGTTTAGAAATTCACTTGCCTTAATTAATCAAGGAATCACTCCGGGACTTGAGCCTTCCCTTTTCATTGGGCCTTCAAATCAACGTAATCTAGTCAAATAAATAATCACAATAAGATTTTGAAACTAACAACCCCCTTTTACCATATGTCTAGCCTAGACCTAAAAATTTAAGCAAATCTATAAACATGTTCCTAATCTTGATGCCATTTAACATGTCAACTCCCATATTTTCTGAATTTCAAAACTAGGGTTAAACCTCAATTAAATTGAATAATCACTTTAAAACTTGAGCCTTTCGTAATGCTTTTGAATAATCAAAATTTGTGCAAATACATAATCTTTATAAGAATACGAATCCTATGACACCCATATTGCTATATTTATTATCGGATCAAAAATTGGGTCAAAAGGTCATCTCGAATCATTGAAGTCAAATCTAAAATTTTCTTTCTAATTGTGTTCACTCATGATAAAATAAACTCAAATGTCAAATTTCAGCTAGAATTTTAAATGGGCCAATGAATCGAGGGCTGAGCCTGCCCTTCCTCCCAAACTCCATCACGCTCTTCATGGGAGACACTCGAAGCCAAACATGATCGCCCACCATGAACTCCAATGGTCGAACTCTCCGGTTTACATAACTTTTCTGCCTACTTTGGGCTGTTAAGAGTCTACCTTGAATCCTACAAACTTGCTCCATAGCATCTCTAAGCAAGTCTGTGTGTAAAGAGTCCATCTTAGCTAAGTCAAACCAGCCAATAAGAGATCGACACCGCCTACCATACAACGCCTCAAATGGAGCTATCTGGATACTGGAGTGATAACTGTTGTTGTAGGCAAACCCCGCTAGGGGTAAGTGTTGATCCTATCTAGCACCAAAATCAATAACACAAGCTCAGATCATGTCCTCCAACACCTAGATCGTCCGCTTAGACTGACCATCGGTCTGTGGGTGAAAAGTTGTACTCATATCAAGTCTGGTGCCCCAAAAATATTGTAATGCTTGCCAAAAATATGAAGTAAATACTGAACCCCAATCCACAATGATGGATACTTGGACACCATAAAGTCGAACGATCTGACTAATATACAATTGGGCTAGCTTATCCACTGTGTACCTCACCTTAACTGGAATAAAATGGGCGGACTTTGTTAGTCTATCAACAACCACTCATATAGAATCATAACCACCCACAGTGGGAGGTAAACCCACAACGAAGTCCATGGTGATCATTTCCCACTTCCAAGTGGGAATAGGCATCCTCTGACTCATACCCCCAGGCTGCTAGTGCTCACACTTTACCTGCTGGCAAGTCAAACACTTAGACACAAACTCTGTGATGTCTTTCTTCATCCCACACCACTAATAGTGCTGGTACAGATCATGATACATCTTGGCCGCTCCCTGATGGATGGAATACCTTGAACAATGAGCCTCTTCCAAAATAAGTCTAGTCAGGTCACCCACCTTAGGCACACAAATTCTGCCGCCAATCCTCAATACACCTTTCGAATCAAGTACCACCTCCTTAGCTTCACCTCTTAATACCTTGTCTCAAATGATACATAACTTCTCATCCTCAAACTGTCTCTCCCGAATATGCTCAACCAAGGAAGAACATGCCTCCACAAAGGAAAAAACACCACCATCCGGTGAAATATGCAACCGAATAAGGCTATTAGCCAGCCTATGAACATCACTAGCCAATGGTCGTTCCTCAACTCGGATCGCAGCAAGACTCCCCATACTAGAGGACTTCCTACTCAAGGCATCCGCCACTACATTGGATTTTCCTGGGTGATACAAGATAGTTATATCGTATTTTTTAGCAACTCAATCCATCTACGTTGCCTCAAGTTTAGATCCCTCTAACTAAATATATACTGAAAACTTCTATGATCGGTGAAGTCCTCGCAATGACAACCGTATAGGTAATAACGCCATAACTTAAGCACGAAAACCATAACTGCTAACTCCAAATCATGAGTAGGATAGTTTTTCTCATGGGCCCTCAATTGTCTCGAGGCATAGACAACCACTTTCCCCTTCTGCATCAACACACAGCCTAAACCAACACTGGAAGCATCATAGTATATAGTAAATCCCACACCTTCCTCGGGTAGTGTCAAAACAGGAGCTGAAGTCAATAAAGTCTTGAGCTTTTGGAAGCTCGCTTCACACTCATTAGATCAATGAAAATCCACAGCCTTCTGAATCAATCTAGTCAATGGAGCTGCAATAGTGGAGAAGCCCTGCACAAACCATCTGTAATAACCTGCTAACCCCAAAAAACTATGAATCTCAATAGGAGAAGTAGGCCTTGTCCAACCTCTAACTGCCTCAATCTTAGCTGGATCTACTCTAATCCCCTCTTTGAACACCACGTGTCCTAAGAATATCACAGAATTAAGCCAAAATTCACACTTAGAGAACTTTGCATACAACTTTACTTCCTCCAACTTCTGAAGTACCAACCTCAAATGGAGGAGATAATCTGTCTCAGTCTTGGAATACACCAAGATGTCATCAATGAATACTATTACAAAAGAATCTAAGTACAGGCGAAACACTTTGTTTATCAACTCCATGAATGCTACGGGGGTGTTGGTCAACCCAAATGACATCACCAAGAACTCGTAGTGACCATAACGAGTCTGAAAAGCTGTCTTAGGGATATCTAATGCCCTAATCTTCAATTGATGATAATCGGGCCTCAAGTCTATTTTGAAAAATAATGTCGCTCCCTATAGCTGATCAAATAAATCATCAATATGGGGAAGAGGATACTTATTTTTAATAGTTATCTTGTTCAACTGCCTGAAATTAATAGACATCCTTATAGTCCCATCTTTCTTCTTTACAAATAGAATTGGTGCGCCCCAAGGTGACACACTAGGGCGAATAAACAACAAGTCTTGCAACTGATCCTTCAACTCAACTGGAGCCATTCTATATAGAGGAATAGAAATGGGTTTAGTGCCAGAATCTAAGTCAATATTAAAATCAATGTCCCTATCTGGAGGAACACAAGGAAGATCAATAGGAAATACATCGAAAAACTCCTTAACCACTGGAATAGTCTCTATAGGAGGTGACTCAATACTGGTATCCCGAATAAAGGTCAAATAAGATATATTCCCTCCATCAATAAACCTCTGAGCACAAATATATGAGATAACCTTACTGGGATAGGAGCCACTAGTACCCTTCCACTTAATCCTTGGAGAACCAGGTATCGCTAAGGTAACAGTTTTGGCATAATAATCGAGAATAGCAGGATGAGGAGAAAGCCAATCCATACCCAATATCATACCAAAATCTACCATCCCTAGAATAATCATATATACCCAAGTATCATACCCGTCCAAGAAAATAAGACAAGATTGATATACTTGATCCAACACTAAGGGCTCACCCACGGGTGTAGAAACATGAACAGGCACAGACATACGATCACATGTCAAATCAAAGTCAAATGCAAAATAGGCAGACACATAGGAAAATATAGACCTTAGATCAAATAATATAGATGCAGGTCGATGACAGATTGGGACAATACCTGTGATAACTACATCAAAAGCCTCAGCCTCGGGTCTCCCTGGAAAAGCATAACACTGAGATCCCCTACCACCTTCGACCTTCCCAATACCTTTACCTCCTCTCTGAGGGACTATATCACCACCCTCACCTCTACCAGGAGTGCGACCACCTCTACTAGTTTGGGCTCTACCTCAACCTCTGACCGGCAGCGCTAGTCCTCTAACTGAAACTGAAGAACTAGGTTGGGTTCCTCCTCAACCCTAAAATGTATACTGCCATGAAAGATAATCTGGATCACCATAAGTATAACATGCTCTCCCATGCGAAAACCTCTGCGATGAACCTAAAGAACTTCTATAATCACCCCAGCTAACCGGCCTCTACTATGACCTCTGGTAACTCTAACCTATACTATAGGACCCATGAGGTGTCTGACCATCCTCAAAAGCCAGCACAGATGCATGAACTGGTCCTCTATGCTAGAAGAAATTACCCCCTCTATAGGACCCTTTACCTCCAAATGAGGTACCCGAAAATTGACTAGAAGCACGGGCCCTCTTGGGGTCCCCGAACTCCTCTCTCTCTATCAACTCCGCCTTTTTGGCGACACCCATGATGGACTGGAAGGAAGTACTCTCACAGGTGGGTCAAAAATCTACTATACGAATGGTATAGTCAGTCCTCACACAAATCTGTGAATCCGCTCTGTCTTATCAGGAAGGATAGCCATGGCATATTTGGACAACTGGTAGAAACGAGTCTCATACTCAGCAACTGTAAGACCCTCTTGCCTCAAATTCTCAAACCATAATCGACTCCCTTCCTTCACACTCTAGGGGATGAAATGGTTATAAAAGGCACTAGTAAACTCATCCCAAGTCATCTGGGATGACCCAACTGGCCTGGAACTCAAATACACTCTCCACCACTCTCTGCCTAGTCTACGTAATTGGAGTATAGTATAATGAACTCTGTGAGTCTTAGCTAACCCTTCTGCCTCCAACAACTCTCGGCACATGGTCAGGAACTCGTGTGCATCCTCAGTCTTCCCACCCTAAAATTGTGGTGGGTCAATTTTTCGGAACCTTTCATATTGGCATTGCTTTTTGTCAGTCAATATGACTATAGGTTCACCCTGGTCTCCCCTACCTATAATCCATCCTCATCCTCTCAAGGGCCCGTAGGTGGATAGCCCACCGGATCCTGAACAACTGGAATCTGATACTGCCCTGGGTCTGAGATCCTACTCTAGTCTGAGAACCCTCAAGTGTAACATTTGCCCTCACACTCTGATTAAATCCTTTGAGCGTATCTAATACTCGCATCAAAGTGTCCTAAAGCAATGGCGCAGTAACAAGTTCTGGAGGGACCTGTCCCTCTCTAGCATCAATATGTGGATCAAGAGAATTCTCTCTAGCACAACCTCTAGCTGATGTCGCTCCTCGGGTATGATCTTTTCCTGCCACCACACCCCGACCGCGGCCTCTAGCTCAATCTCTATCTTTACCTCTAGTTGGGGTCCCAACATCAACCTTGAGGAGTGCCTCCCTTTCTCTACCTCTAGTCATAGTTCTTGTCCTAGCCATCTGTTAAAAATGATACGCGAAAATTTAGTACCAACACAACACGCATGATACACACTGAAAGAACAAAGGGAAAATTTCCTAAAAGTCCTCATAGCCTCTCGAAGATAAGTACAGATGTCTTCGTACCGATCGTCAAGACTCTACTTAGACTCAACTTTTGTATACACGCGAGACCTATTAACCTGCGGCTCTGATATAATTTTTGTCACGACCCAAATTCGAGTGTGATGTCACTTATCTCAACCCACCGAGATAAGTCAGCCTAATACCCAACGGAAAGTAGATGCAGAATAAATAGAAAGGAATCAAAATTTAACATAACCAAAAACATGTAAAATAAACTCAAAATCCCCAAGATTGGTTGTCAAGTGGACAAGCCACTAATCTAATACCGAAGTACGAAAGAAAATACAGTCACAATGTCTTTGTCTCTAGAATAGGACTAAAACATATTAAAAAGTAAGAGGTGTCCGCTAGATGGATGTAACAGCTACCTAGACACTCGTGTAGAAGCAAGAGGTGAGTACCAAACAACACGGTACTCAGCAAGTGAACAACTAAAACTAAGCAAAGCTCAATAAATACAAGTACTCTTATCCTCCCAACCGAACTTCCTTAACTATAACCTGCATAAAACCAGCCCAACTCTATACTTGTACAATAATAATAGTAATACAGTCCACGAATACTTATCAATAGTCTCATCAATGAATCATATCAAGTCAAGTTTAGTATATACAGAGAAATAAAGGGGTAAATACAAATTTACAAATATCAACAAAATGCGATGCAATGCAATAAGATGAAGCATGTCTGTCCTATCAGTACACATCCGCTGAATTACAGTCTGGAACCCATGGGGGATATTTCTGTCCATGTAACCTGCCATAGAGCGTGTGGCCCATCCCCTCAATATATATATCCTGCCACGGAGTGTGTGGCCCAACCCCTTTTATTTCATATATTTTTAGTCTCAACACAATATGTCAGAACCAATGCAATCAATTCATGTTTATATAATTCACAATAATAACATGACAACAACAATAATTTTTCCTATCTAACATCAACATAGTCATTTCACATGTCTTAAATAAGCCCATAATCACAACATATCAATTTCACCAATACATGTTATTAGATCACCATTTTATGCCCCTCATCTCCATTTTTAAGGCCAATTATACAGTCAATAATCCAGTCTAATTCTCATTACTCCCAGTACATAACACAGAAATACAAGTATCTACAAACTAAAACTGAGGTTTAAAAATTCACTTGCCTTAATTAATCAAGGAATCACTCCGGGACTTGAGCCTTCCCTTTTCGTTAGGCCTTCAAATCAACGTAATCTAGTCAAATAAATAATCACAATAAGATTTTGAAACTAACAACCCCCTTTTACCATATGTCTAGTCTAGACCCAAAAATTTAAGCAAATCTATAAATACGTTCCTAATCTTGATGTCACTTAACATGTCAACTCCCATATTTGCTGAATTTCAAAATTAGGGTTAAACCTCAATTAAATTGAATAATTACTTTAAAACTTGAGCCTTTCGTAATGCTTCCGAATGATCAAAATTTGTGCAAATACATAATCTTAATAAGAATACGAATCCAATGACACCCATATTGCTATATTTATTCTAGGATCAAAAATTAGGTCAAAAAGTCATCATGAGTCATTGAAGTCAAATCTAAAATTTTCTTTCCAATTATGTTCACTCATGATAAAATAAACTCAAATGTCAAATTTCAGCTAAAATGGATTGTTATTTAAGCCCAAATCAAGATTTTATGTGAAGAACCTTAGGTTCATATTTTTTTATTTTAGCATTATTTATCCTCAAATATACCGTAAAAATATATTTATAATCACATAAAAATTTAATAAAAAGGATGAGAATAATTACCTTGATGCTTTGGAATGAAAATCCCTATTTTTCTCTTCTCCTTTATTTTTCTTTTCTCCTTTCTTTTCTTTCTTCCTCCGTATTTTTCTCCAGTTTCTGTCGCTTTCTCACCGCCACCGCTTCCTTATACCCACATCTGATGGCTTAATGTCATTAGATTATATATATATATATATATATATATATATATATATTATTTTTTTCCTTTCTTTTATTATTATTTATTTCCTTCTTTTTCTTTTCTAAATTAATCATGTACTAAAAGTGACAAACCCTACTAACCTATTTTATTAAATATAAGAAAAGTGGTATAAATATTAAATAAATGAACACTTTAGCCCACCAATTAAATTAATTTTCTAAAATTATCCCTTAACTAATTAACCGAAGTTACCGAAAGGTCCCAAATTTTCAACTTAAATTTACGAAAAGGATCTTCTATGAAAGGAGGATGACTCATTCTCAAAATTTCCTAACGGGTCGTTACACATCACTTATGAGCCAGTGATAGTACAACATGTTGATATTTTTTCCATGTCCATTCAATTTCTTGCTAGGGTAAGAATAAATAAAACAATCATAGATCCAAAACCAATCAAGTCATATCATGCCAGGACAATAATTTAGGAAACATTCAACTTAACGGTTCAATCATCTCCTACGTTTGACGACTAGTTATTGGGTTCGAGTTATTACTTACTCTTATCAAATTCGGTGCTCGATACTCCTCCCAAAACTCAAAGCTTATAAGACAATCAATCCAAATCAAATTAAATCAATAAGTCTCTTTTGGACTCCTTTCAATTCATCCATTCTGTCAAATCAACCCTCTCAACCAATCAATTTCCCAATCACTCCCAATTATTTATTTAAGAGATGGTTTAGACAATCATTTACGACAACAATCAGTTGAGACCATTCACTTGGGTTCAATTATGAAAATATATCGGACAATTAGTTTATCAACACTATCATCATTGTCATATCATAGTCGCAATCATACATTCACAAGTTCAAGTCTATGGACTCAATCCTTAGGTATATACAATTCCATATCAATCAACATTCTCTTAGGATTTATGAAACAAGTAGTTCAAATCATATGTTCAAGGAAATTCATTCATGGAAAATCATGAACTTATTAAAAATCATTAAAACATGTAAATTTTAGAAAAGAAATTCTGAAGAACACATTAATGGGAACTCAATCCATTCACAATCTACCTATCAAAATCATGGACACATGGAAGAATAAAATTCATGTTTTAATTTAGTCTTACATACTTGGACTCGAAGAGCAATCGAGAATTCAAAGACTTCGCTTGAAGAACTTGAACCTAGCCTTTGTCCTCTTCTCCAATCCTCGCTCTTAATTGGCTAAGTGTTAATGAGAGTTTATGCGTACTAGGTACTGATAACAGAGTTAATTTATTCCTAAAACATCAAGATTTTTGTTTGGGAAGGGTGAGAAACGACCAATCTACCCTTCGTTAAAACTGAAATAGGTTATCTATAAATCATTTCTACAACTCATAGAAACTTCTACGGGTCGTCATCTTCAATCGTGGAATTGGACTAGAAAAGATGGTGGTCTATGACTCAAGTCTTCGAGTCGTAAACCCATTGACGAGTCATAAACATAACTCGTCCAGCAGGTTTCTCATAAGCCTAAAATTCTGAGTCTTTAAAGTTTCTCTAAGGGTCATTTCTATGACTCGTAGGAATTTCAATGAATCATCAATTCAACTCCTAGGAGTGACATTCGACTTTAGAATTTTGGTTAAGTGTTAGGACCTTCTACGATTCATTGAAATGACTCGTAAAGAAAATCGTAGGAAGGGTTTCTAGGATACCATAATTTACTAAGTGTTGGCAGGATCTACAAGTCATTCCTACAAATAGTAGAACCTTCTACAAATCGTAGAGGACACTCGTGGTCCTCAAAGTTAGTTTGTTTCCTCAATTTTTCTCATCGTCATCTAGCCTAGTTAAGGTTAGGATAACACGGGGTATTACACATAAGTAAAAAGTACATATATGTTCTCATCACCATACTTAGGCACACACAAGAAAAATCAATCATATATAGCTATAAAATGAAATAGATGCAAATGCAATGTCAAAGAATCATGATGCATATCTGTCCACTGATCACCTCAGAAAGGAATCAATGGGGGCCTCACATGGACCATGTATCTATCATCATTGCTAAAAGAGACCTCAGCCATAATATCCATCGGAAAAGACCTGGGCCGTCGGAAGAAACCTCAAAAAATCATCTTGATCGGTAGAAACCTCAATCCCAATATACAGTATCTCACTCATATTACTTTTTTAGCTATCATATATAGATATATGCACAAGTAATGAGTGAATATAGAGTAAGTAGTCATAATATAGCACCATATAGTCCACAATCTCACAAACAGTCAATAACTCGAGAATTTACAACACTTAGACATTTACCCATACCCGAATTTCACAATCAATGCCTCAAATAGATGCATCATACTCAATCTACTACCCCAAATACATCCTAACCCCCACATATAGGAAAATACAATGTTCAACATACTTATTTAAAGGTTAGAAGTCCACTTGCCTTAGCCAAAAGTTACGAACAATCTAATCTGGGCTTTCCATTTTCGAATATACTCTAAATCACCACAATCTAGTCAAAAATAGATTCACAATCATATTTCGAAGCGAATGATACTAAAATCAAGCAATTTGGGTGAAAAGGGTAAAACGACTCAAAAATTTAGAATCGGAAAATGAGGTTTAAATATGAAATTTTTTGCATAAAAATGTTCCTTACAGTATTAGAAATTTATTAGCGAAAACCGTTTCAAAAACAGAGTTGAAATCAACTCAAGATCACCATTTTAGTAAAACTTCAGGTTCTTGAGAAAAATCCAAAAAACCTGATCCAAAACCCCGACTCAAATCTAAAATTTCTTAACAAATGCCTTACTCATGCTTTTAAAGGTTCAAATATGAGATTTCATAAAAAAAAAATAAAGGAGCTAAAATCGACCTTATCTTCAATTTATCAAATTTTAAGTTTATCGGAAAGCCCCCAATTCATACGTTGTGAAAATGATTAAAAGAATTGATGAATCAACATGTTTATTCCAAAATCAGTTTACCTATAATATACAGATTCTAAATATACCTTTTTCATAAAAAACAAAGTCCAAATGAAAAAAACTCTAATTTTCTCCAGGAATTTTATGGATAAGGAAAGAACTCCGAATGAATAAATTGAGAGAGAATGCTGAAATGAGGATTGGAAACTAACACCCATATCAAATCGAGAAGAATGCCGTAAGAATCACTCCATTTCGAGCTCTAGAACTCCCAATATGCTCAAAATACCAAATGAACACAGTCTGAAATTTTAAATATTAGCACTAGCTGTGTTTTCACACTAGATCACCAACTAATACTTTACTAAAAATGTTGTAACTTCCTCATATGATAGCGAAATGACCCGATTCTTCTTCTTAAATGTCTTAAATAATAATACCGACCTTCTCCTTCAATCGAAACTTAATTTTGAACTCGATTGCCCAGTCAAATATCATTTTTACTCAGTAAATAATTATTTCTTAATTTGTGATAAAAGTCCAATCTCGGCTTAGCGAAAATGCACCAAACTTTGCTGATAAGTCTTATAATTCATGCTCAAAATTTAAGAATTATTTTTAGATCCTTAAAACTAATAATAAACCCTTTAGTTGCCATAATTTGCTGAAATAGTGTCAAAGCATCCAAAAAGCTTCAAAAACTTACTCAAAACTAATTTGGCACTTCCCGAACACAAACCAAATATGGTACGAACTTGAAAATGAAATTCCAAATTCAATAAAATCCACGTTTCAACTCCAGATCTGATTTCGACAACTCTCCTTGACCAATTTCTCCGTTATAGAACTGATGCAATTGATGAAATTCCGTGACTCAAAATGATCCTAAAACTCAAAATTTAGCAACTTAAGCCTTTAAAAATTATTTCTATAGCAAAACCTCGACTTTTTACAAGATTTCCAAAAATCAACCTTCAAAACCAATCTAATATGACTCGAGGCAACTGACGAGAGGGGTAAAACGGTAATTTTATCAAAAATACCAAAAGTGACTTTCAGAGTTATTACAAGAACAATCATGAGTGAGATGGTATATTTCTAATTCTTATAAATTCTTAAATGATTAAATATTATTTGATTAATATCATCTAAAATTGTATTCTTATTTATAGGAAAAAGAATTGGGGCACATTCCCCTTCATAGTGAGTTTTTCATGAGTACTCGTGTGAATAAACATATTAATGAATTGGATCCGGATGAGTAGGTGGAGGAAAGGACCGAACGGTCTTATGTAATTTATTTAAGATAAATAGTGCATATATATTGACGATAACTTTTATTTTTGATATGTAGAGAGAGTATGAGAGGCATATGCGTGAGATGAGCGATTAGATGTAGGTCACGCCTGAAGAGTCCACTCAAATTTGGACTGAATATATAGTAGGGGGACACATAAAAGCAGAATCTATGGGATGGGATCTCGGAACAACGTACGATGACTCCAATAGGTCTAGAAGGTATTGGATTATCACGCCAAAGCCGAGGCAATTAACAATGTTCAGATAGCTGTTATGTCATTACAAATCTTAGAATTTAAACGTGCATTGGCAGCGTCCGAGGAAATAAGAGTTGTTGATCAAAAAAGTATGAACGAAACCATCAAGTAAATCAAAGAACAAGTGCTCAATCTCGTTTGTCGATCTAATTATGTGTCCCGTTCTTCAAGAGGGTCCACTTCTACCGATGACACAGAAAATGATGACGATGAAGAATACATAGAGTCCACCCCTTAGCTAGCATCTCTTTAATTAGTGAACATTTTATATTTTTATACTAACTTTGAAAGACTTTATATAAGTCTTTAAATTATGATTTTGTATTTTTGAATGTTTAATTAAGTTTGTCATTATATATTTTAAGTATTATGTTTCTTGTTTGAATGTTATGAATGAGTTGAATTGAATTGACTTTGATTTGCAGCAGTTTCTAGTGTCAAAAATATTGCAGAAAAGCGACGAACAACATTACTTTTCTAGAAAAATAAAACATAAAAAATAAAAAAGCAACATCATTCGTCACTTTTGTCAAAAAAAGTTTTTTAAAAAAGACTAACAACTTGTTTGGATGGTCGTTTTCTGTGGTATGGTATAGTATGGTTAGTAGGAGAACCACGTTTGTTTTGATTGTTTCTTTAATTACATGGTATGGTATGGTTTGATTTCATGGTTTTGTAACCATGAAAACCTTCACTTTTTAAAACCACCAATTTGGTGGTATCCCTTTGTTTTCTTATTTTTTTTTAAAACTATACCCTTACTTAATTTTAAATAATTCTAATTTATTCTTTATTAAATAATACCCTAATATATCTACTGCTTTCACCTTCATATTACTCAATCTTCTCCGCAATAATTTTTGAAGCTTCTAGGGATTTCAAATTGAAATTCTCTCTTCAGTAGTGCTCGTTATCTCTTCAATTGAAGCTTCTAGGAATTTCAAATTGAAATCTTTTCTTCAATTATTATTAATATTTATAATAATTAAGGATATTTTTGTAAATTTATCTGTTACGATAATGTCATACAATCAAACCAAACAACAAAATTATCATTAAATAATAGCAAACCATACAGTCTATCCAAACGTAAATTGCACTGTACTGTACAGTATTATACCATATTATATCATACCGTACATTATGAAACCATGGGAAACCATCATCCAAACAGAGTGTAAAAGTGACTGACTGCATTGTTTTGTAGCCAGTGGCGGACCCAGGATTTTTAATAAGAGGGTTCAAAATCTGAAAAAGTAGACATACGAACTAGCCGAAGGGGGTTCGACATCTACTATTTATACATAAAAAAATATTTTAACCATGTATAAATAGTATAATTTTTCGCCGAAGGGAGTTCGGATGAACCCCCTCATTACATGCTGGGTCCGCCCCTGTTTGTAGCGACACAATCCATCACTCTTTGAAAATCATCGAGGTAAAAAATAACGAAAGTGACTGCGTCACTTTTCCATCGATTTTGACAAAAAAAACGACGCAATACATCGCTTTTGGCCGTCGTTTTTCGGCAGGTTTTTAATAGTGGTATAGGATAGTATACTATGACTACTGATGATAAGCTTGATCTGTGTTACAGACTTCACCTTCTCGTGGATACAAACACAACTACCTACACAGTTTACTCCTTGAAGTTACTTTTTAAGGAATTATACTGAAAGACCATTGTAGTACAAATAATTATGAATATTAACTTATTATTCATGAAGCTGAGTAATAGCTTAATAATGGCATGATAATAAGATTTCTTGTTTTTTGTTTTTTTCCCTTCCCGCTATAGTTTTTCAGTTTCTCTCTTTCTAACCACACTTTTGTATACAATGTGTTTTCATCCCAATTTTGTCTCCTAATAGCATTAGCAATAAGTTGAATTATGGAACAATCAATACAATATAGAATAGAAATCTGTTCTCGACATATATATATATATATATATATATATATATATATATTGATTACGATAGCACACCGTTGGGCCCGTCTCATAACATCTGGTTATTAGACAAAGAAGAGTAGAATTACGTACATATCTAAAGTATAACAGTTCAAAGAATAATACAAATAATAGTAAGAGAGCTCAATCCAAAATTGACTCAATAGATATTTTGTCTAATTTCTCCTTATGTTTTTTCTCTACTTTATTTGTTTTTGAACACATACTTCAAGGAAAAACGAGTAGGGCACGAATGTATAACATTGTATGAATTTAACGAATGTATAACATTGTATGAATTTTATTCATAAGTGGATATAAATTCAATCCTTTATTTATTAGTTCCACTATTTTCTTAACTTTTGATTTTTTTTCTGAAAAAAAAAAACGATAAGCAAACCAGCTCATAAAGAAGGGATTATCATTAGGCTTTGTTTACTTTAAGGCACAAAGCGTGAGACATGAATGGTTATTAGATTGTAAAGCGTTGTTGGGAGGAATGCACAATATGCTACATTATCCCATTTCACTAATGATTAAATGAGGGGACAATTTAATATAATTAGAAAAGGAAATTATATTGTTGAGTGCTTCGTAGATGTAAATTCCTTATTTTGTTGTTTTATATTTTACAATATCGTAAAAATTAAATATTCGTAAGTTGTTCTCTCATATTATTAGTAGTATAAATTTTTTAAATTAATAAATACCTTTTTAGGATATTTTTTTAATTACGGTCTATAACATATTTATCTTAATTAATAACTAAACTCACCTCATTACCCTTCTCTCTCTTTCTCTTTCTCTCTCCCTCTCCCTCCCTCTCTCTCTCTCTCTCCCTCTCCCCCCTGCGTGCTTCTTTTTCTTTTTTTTTCTATTTATTTTTCTCTTTCTCTTTCTTTTTTTCTTTCTCCTTTTTTAAATAATAATTAATTATTTTAATTTAAAACTAATTTAAATAGTACCGAAGTGTTTGAAATTCACATATAATACTTATAATATATTTGTATTAAAACTATTTTAATTATATATTCACCACATTTATTGAAAGATGCTTATAATATGTATCATAAATTGATTTCAAAATGTATTTTAATTATTCTTTATTTTCTCTTATTAATGGTGCTAAAATATATTATTGTAGTATAAATATTTTAATTATATATTCCCACGTGCATTGAAACATGCCTATAATATATTGAATTCAAAATCTATTATAATATTTTTATTTTTTTCTCTTATTAATGAAATAGATTAAAAATATTTTAGTTGTATATTCACCGCGTGCATTGAAACATGCTTATAATATATTGAATTCAAAATCTATTATAATTATTTTTTATTTTTTTCTCTTATTAACGGAATATATTACTGTATTAAAAATATTTTAGTTATCTATTCACCATGTGCATTGAAACATCTCTATAATAAGTATAATATATTGAATTCAAAATGTATTACAATTAGAATTCAATATTATACATTGTTATGAATTCAATTGTTGTTATTTCAACAAATATAGTACATTTCTAACAACGTAAATTAATTTAAATAGTACTAGAATATTTGAAATTCACACATAATACTTATAATACATTTCTATTAAAAATATTTTAGTTATATATTTAGCACGTGCATTGAAACATGCATATAATATGTATAATATATTGAATTCAAAATGTATTACAATTATCGTTTATATTTATTTCTTTTATTGTGTTAGAAATATATTATATATGTATTTATATAAAAAATTATTTAATTTAAAAATAGTAAAAACATCATTTCTATAATATTCAATTCAAAATTAAGTTTTAAATTAAAATAATTAATTATTATTATTACTCAAAGAGGGAGAAAGAGAAAGAGAAAAAAAATGGAAAAAAAAGAGGAGAAAAAAGGACAAAAAAAAGAAGAGAAGAAGTAGAGAGAGAAAAGAGAGAGGAGAAAAGAGAAAGAGAGAAAGAAATGGAAAATAGGGAAGAGAGATACATAAGAAAAGTATGGGAGAGAAAAAAGAAAAAAGAAAGGTATTTATTTTTTTGCTATTTTAGGTAAAGAAAATATTACTATTTTTAGTAAAGATAAAAACATATACTAAAATTCATAATTAATATTATATACTATATTATTTAAGTAAATTAACCTATTGTTTGTTGGACCCAATTTTGATCAAAAAGAGGAAGCATTCTACTTAAATAATGGATCAATGGGCAAGGCCCATGTAGCAAAGAAGGATGTAGCCTATGAAAGATTCTTGAATGTTAATAATCTTTCGCTATGTACCAATATATATAGTTACCTACTTTTACTAATCACCTTTAGCTGTTTGAAGTTCATTCATGAATACAAATTAGTTATTTTATTAAAGCAAAATTCATAGCCTCCTAAAGTTGACATCAACTTTTACTTAGACAACTAAATTAAGAGATGCTCATTTTCTATACCTCATGTAGAGGTCCGCTATGTCATGTTGACACTTTTTAAATAATCTGTTATTGGAGTGCGTGTATTACAATTTTGTCCACATGAATTAGTTGGCCAATTATATCATGCCAACTCATTATTCTTTCCACATCATATTGGCTCCAAATTTAAAGGGTAAAAAGTTGATTTTTCAACTCCATTTTCTCTTCTTCAGTTCAAAAACTCATTTTCTCTTCTTTAGTTCTCTGATCAAAATCCTAGGTAGGAATATGAAGGTTCATTTTTTCTTGATTTTCTTTCAATTCTTAGTTAGTACTAACTATTATGTTAGTTTATGTTGCCAATTTTCAGATTTAAAGGTTGAAATCAAGTGTTGGATATTGTTGTTTTGTCGGGCTTTTTGACATTGGAGAAATCAAAGATTCTATCAACTACTTCTTGTGTTTGTATGTTTCATTCTTGAAGAAGGTGTAAGCTCTGGGTTTTCTTTTTTGTTGGATTTCTGAGTCTATGCAAGTCAAAAATCAATGCTTTAATGCATATATAATTTATTATTATAAAAAAAAGTGAGTTCGTAGTAGCAATGAGGTTGGGGATGATGATGAGGGGTAGAACAAAATTCTATTTAACCCAATTCACTTTATATTTGGTATCATCAAATCTATTTCACCATGGATGAAAAATGGTAGCTAGAAAATGGAGAAGAAGAAGAACAAGAAAAAAAAATTGCACTGATAAAGTAAGGATTTTTTGGGTATTTTCTTGTGTTGGGGTCTACCTTTTGAGATATGGACGATTATTCTTTTTGAGGGAAAACTGATTTTTTTTTCAAATCAGAGAAAGAAGCTAAGAAGCTAATTTAGGGCAAATTTGAAGAAGAAAGGGTATAAAAATACATAGATGAGAGAGATATTACCGTTATAGGCCAAGTGTGATGCCACATCAGATTAAAGAAGAGCTTCTACGTGCCTTAGATAGGTGCAAAACACGCGAGATGCCAACTGTGTAAAAAGTGTCAACATGACACAGCGGACCTCTATATGAGGTGTCTAAAATAAACATCTCTTAGTTTAGGTGTCTAAATAAAAGTTGGTGCCAACTTTAGGGGCCACCGATGAATTTTTCCTTTTATTAATAACAATTTTTACCGGAGTTATGTAACATTTATGAAGCTATTGTAGGTAATTGTTCTAAAGTAAAATAAAAAGACAATCAAGTAATTTTGAATGAAGCATGATACCAATAAAATATAGTAACTAAAAAGTACATGAAGGGTGTAATATCCCGTATGGAGGAAAATATTTTTTTAATTTTCTTAGATTCAATTGATAAAAAGATTTAAAAATAGATTTGACAAAGTAAAAAAAAACAAACAAATTCAACCAGTAACATTAATAATACATTGATTATATACTCACCAGTCCCCACCCGCGCACACACATCATCTTCACCCCACCCCACAGCTACCATCTCCACTACCTCACCCTTCATGTCACTTGTCTGAGATCATATACAAATACTTTTATGATACTAATATTCTTTATTGACATATTGAACACCAAAATATTCCTTTATTTTCCTTAGAAAAATCTCAGTAGTCCAGTTTAAAAAATGCAGAATGACAAGTTGGAAAATGAAAAGAGCAATGGAAAGCGAAGGAACAAAAAGAATTTTAAAAAAGTAAAGGTCGCCTGAGAGAGTCGAACTCTCGCGTGGAAACCCCATGTACTTAGCAGGCACACGCCTTAACAACTCGGCCAAAGTGATCTTTCAATGGCAGCATCGTTTAATAAATCTGTAAACAGAGAAGGAAACAGTATATGATGCTACTTGAGTTTATCTATCCTTAATCAAAGATTTTAAGTTTAACTATTTGAGAATAGAGATTGTTAAAAAAAGGTAGGAAACATCTTAATTACTAGGATTAAAAGGAAGGAAAGGCAAGAGAAAAAACAAGTAAAAGCATCTTTCCATGTGAATGTTAAACTCTCTAACAAAAGTAAAGTAGGAATTGGAAAAGAGAGGAACAACCTTTCTGATACTAATCAGTCATGCAGGCGATTGCTAGGCAAAATGCTCTCCTCGAACTTTTAAATTACTGCCACTCCAAATGGTTAAAGCATTTATGCTACGGTCATCTTTCACACAGTAATTTGACTATATATCTTCCTATGGATTACTTCTTCCCAATTATGTTTTACATTAACCAGAATGAAATATTTAGCTACATGAATTTGCATCATTTCAAGAATATTTTTAGTGGTAAAGTCAGAACTTTTATTAAAAAATATCAAAATCTATAGAAAAGTAAATTTATAAAGAAGTCAAATAATATCAATTTGTAGCATAATTTTTTTTTATTCAGTTATACAATGTATAACTTCCCAACAAAAGCGTATTGATTGACACTTTTCAAGTATATGTAAGAGCCTGTTTGGATAAACTTATTTTAAGTAATTCATAAGTTAAAAATTGCTTATAAGTTTACAAAAAATAAGTAGGTGCAACCCAACTTATTTTTTTTACTTATAAGTTATTTTTAACTTATAAGCTGCTTAAAATAAGTCCATCCAAACAAATCCAATTATTTATTGGAGCATATTTTAAGCACAAAATGACTTTAAGTTGGCCAGCCAAACACTCAAAAAAACTAAAAACAACTTATAAGTAACTTATAAGCAAATTCAAACGGGCTCTAACTTCACCACCGAATATTATATATGTATGTGGAGCTTCTGATTGCTCAAAAGTCAAAAGTGCATTTGGAGTATTCGTTCAATACTTGGAAAAGATAGCGAGGAAATGATCTCCACTCTTCAATACTAGCACTATGTATTTTATTATCCAACTCCACCAGGATTTGCAAAAGGCATAACACATTAAAAAAAAAATGTCATTCAATTTTGATTCATTTCGCTCCTTCAACTTTGGGCGTGTATAATTAGCCATTTAAATTTATATAAAATTGAATAAGTAGACACACATATTCAATATAGTATAATACATGTAGGACGCCACGTAGGACACACAAATATCATGTATGATGCAGTATAGAATTAATGGGTCTATATAGTCAAGTTTTTAATAGTTAAAGTGCATACTTGTGCACTAATAAAATTAGAGGTTATACTTGTCCGTCGAAGTCAATTTAAGAGTGTTATTTATATATTATTTTTGTAAAACTATCATTCATTGTGTGCTTGATCAACTTTTATCAATTATTTCGTTAAGTCATTCTCTTGAGGCACGACTAATTAAAAGTAAAGAAATTTCAATTATTTCATTACATTTTTGGTTAATATATACTTTATTTTTCTTTAGAAATCAGTATATGCAATTCACATGTCCGATTAATGACGAACACAAATCATTCGCCTACTACTATCATATATTCTATGAATTTAATAAAAGTAAAAGGTAGTACTCCACTAATTATTGGATGGATTGAGCAGTGGGCGTGGGGTGGTGGGAGGAAAAGAAACTTCTTATTGCTGCAGGATAATGGAAGTGAAACACAGCTTGATATTCCACTTATAAGGATTTGATGAAATTTGGAGGATGTTACTTCCTCCGTCCCATATTAGATATACTTCTATTTTATATCATAATTAAGAAATTATTAATAAATTAATTAATTTTTTTTTCTATTTATATCAATGCATATAAAAATATATAAGTTAGAAAAATTATACATAGTGATAGAGTATATATAGGAATAACTAGTACTGAAATTGTTCACACTCCAAAAATCATATTAATTGTAGAGATAAAATAGAAAAAATATAATTAATTTTATTTTAATTTAGTAAGTGATCAAATAATATAAAACAATTATTTTTAATAAAATGTCCATCTAATATGAAACGAACGGAGTAACTGGTAGATGGACAACTTGGTAAGGATTGGACTCATGTGCCACTAAAGGAGATACGTAAATCTCATTTTTAAGTAGTGACAACCCCTTTATCCTAAGTCGATCACTAATAATAAGCTAGAATATATAGTTTACATAAAGTTGTTGTACCCTTATTCCACCAACGAACTTGTTACATGTTACTATCAAAATCATGTGTGATATCTATTTAAATACTTAGTCTTAAAGATTATAGTATAAAATTTTAGACTAAGATCATGTTCACGATCGAATATATATATACCTAGTTATAGATAATAGCCAACTTTTCCACATACTTCAAAGAAAACAATTATAAGGATGAAAAATAAAGCACTCATTACTCAGCCTAAGTCAGAGTCCAGAATTTGCATTCACTGTCCAAAAACTATAGAGAAAATTACGTTGTATTATAATATGTCATGCTACCGGATTGAGTTCATAGTTTACTTTCTTACAAAATTTGGCCCCCATTTTGATATAAATTGAAATTTACATTTAATCAGTTAGCCCGCCCATTAAATATTTTATCGTTATTTTCATTCTTCCTTTACACACAATATACATGCTTATTTCAACATTGGAATTTCAATTTCTTCCGTCGATCCATTGGAGTTCTCCTCTCGATATTTCCTTCTCTATCATGTTAAATTGTTAATCATGTTTCTCCTCATTTTTTCACTGTTGCGGTTGATTTTTGTTCGCCGTTTCCATTTCAATTTTTGGGTTGTAGACTATGTATGCAGCTTAGTTTTTATATACATTCGTCATTTAAGACTTGTGTTTTGGTTTGAACATCTTTTTATTTTATATTTTGGGGTATATTTTGTAATATTCTCACTTAGTGAAGGAGAGAAATCAAGGATTGTATTGATGATGAATTATCAAATACATACTCCTTTATATAAGAGAGAATTTGTGGAGTCCTAGGCTAACTAAACTTATGCCTCATTTGTTTGCACTTAATGGGGTCTAAATTTGAATGATTCAGACATTACACCATTAAGTGCATTTGTTTTCATTAAGATATAAGCACTTAATGGATCTAAATGGGTCTTAATCATTAAGATCTAGAACAAAGTCTTAATATCATTAAGATGTATTCTTGTGTGGATAATATTTACCATCACTCTATCCACAATCACCAGCCACCATCACTACCATCACCATTGTCAAGCACCATTACCATCGGCTACCACCAACCACCTCTGTCATCACAACCACCAACATTGCTAATTAATTACTACTATTAGCTACTACCAAACTTACCTTCTCCATCATTATGATTACATCTATTGCCACCACCACCCCCTTCTTTGTAGAAACCGCCATCTCCACCCCTACTATCAACTACTATCACCACTATAGTCAATTCCTACTACTAACAAACTCTGTCATCACGAGTACTATCGTCAAATACCACCATACATTCTTTGTTCACCACCACCAACTTCACCACTACTATACTACCATCACTGTGACCAATCTCTCCTATCAAGCACCTCCATTATCATAACTAGCACTGCAACCAACTACCACAAACACATCACTAACCACCACATATTCTTTAGCCACTACCATCAACACCGCCAACTACTGACATCAACCAACTTCATCATTACACTCACCAACACCACCACCAATCATCACCATTATGATAGTCACCACAACACCAAGCGCCTCCACCATCACAATTATCACCACCATCATTACTAGCTACTAACAACAACTATTATCATCACCACCACCACTACAAACTAGCTCCATCTTCACTAGTAAGTATAAGTGTTTCATTTGTTTAATCAAATCATGCTTTTATTTTATTAACTTTATTTGAATTATATATTTAGTATGTACATACAAATAAATTATGTACATTCAAATATTGAAAAATAAATCGTCTTAATCATTCAATATTCAGATCTAGAGACGACATCTTAATCATTTAGATGTGCATTCAGATTCAGACGTCTAAATCTTAATAAAAACAAATGAGGCCTTACAGTTATACTACAACACAAAATAATTATAGGTATAGAGATTAACTACAATTACTACATTGATACAACCTAGTCCTAGTCTTACTCTAATTCTGTAACAGTGAGTCCGACTCTTTGAAAGTCTTCATGACTCCTAAAAATTGGACCATGTTGCTCAACCTGATTCTTGGCTTCATCTTGATCCTTATATTCAACACTTTCCCTCAATCTAGTGAGTGGTGGAACAGTTACTCATGGCTTGCTTCTAAAATCATCAAAAACTTACTTTGTCAATGCTTTTGTATGAATGTCTACTAGCTGATTCTTAGACCTCACAAACTAGGTAAGAAGATGACCCTAGACTCCTTTTCTCGAACAAAATAATAGTCCATTTCTACATGTTTTGTTCTAGCATATTGTAACACCCCGTACTATTGTAGGCTATATAAATTCTGATAACCCAAGAAAACTAAGAAGAGTAGACTGCCCAGTGGCCCACACATAGGACCTATGACCTGTAGGAGTTCCTACGAGTTGTAGGTGGGACTCGTAGAGTCCCCCAACACTTATGACAAATTTGAAATCTTGAGGATCAGTCCTACGAACCAAGACTACAACCCGTCACTTGTCCTATGACCCGTAGGAATCAATCATAGACTTAAGTGTCACATTCAAGTAGTTACTGAATGTGCATAAATTTCCATGAGTGGGTCTTACGACCTGTAGGAAGTTGCACAAACCATAGAAAGGGGTCCGTAGATCCCCTGCTTTTTCCCAGTCAACTTCCATGAGCAACCTTCGGCGATCCGTCATATGGTCTATGACTAAGGAAGTTGGTCATAGACCCCTTTGCAATTTTTAGAAAGTCCATTAATTGGACCCCAAGCTCTACGAGAGGGACCCTATAGTCTTTAGGATTTCCTACGATCCTTAGGAAGGAGCTTGTAAATGGCCTAGCCCATTTTAATGAGGGGCATTCCAATCTTTTTCCCACCTTTCCAAAACTTAACTCAAGCTATTTTGGGACTAAAATTAGTCCCTTATCAGTACCCAATGGGGTTTTTCTCTCATTTACACTTAGAATCTTTTGAGATCAAGAATTAGAGAGAAGGAGAAGAGTTAGAGTTTAAGAGTTTCAAGCGAAGTCTTCTAGTTTCGATTAGATAATCGTCATTCAAGGTATGTAAAACTATCATAGCGTTGGACTAAGTTCGACCTCGCACCCTACATATTCATTTATTCAAGTCGAGTTTGAGTTTGAGTTTCAAGCCCAATAAATTGAGTTCTTGAGTTATTTATATAATTTCCTATTTAGTTCTAGTATGTATTTGATTATACTTTGATGAGTTGAGTTTTTGATATTATGGTTTCATGTTTGCATTCAAACGAACCCTAGTTGAGTTTTGCATCAATAATTTCATGCATTGTTTGAGTTTAAAGAATGATTATTTTTATTATTTAATTAAAAAATAATTTGAGCATGAGTTAAGTTTGAGAAGTCTCTTAATTATTGTTTTGAGCATAGGTTGAGTTAAGAAGTCTCTTAATAGCTATTTTGAGCATGATTATAAGTACATTTAAACATCCATTTTTGATATTGAGTTGAGAAGTTAAATTGTGCTTTTAAATGTATTCATTGATTTGAGATTATATTTTATTTTAAAGAGAAGAGATGAGTTAAGCAATGTTGAGTTTTGAGCTAAGTCCAAAAGAGATTAAATGAGTTGATTGAGTAAATACACTCACTTGAGATATGAACAAAGTAAATTATATTTTGAGAGTAGTATTGAGCAAAGATTTGGGTAAGAGTAAAGAACAACTCAAAATCCCATAAACTACGTAGCCAGCATAGGATATAATCGTACCGTTCATTCGAGTGACTCTTCCTAGGCTCAAAAGAGGACTTTTATTGGATACAGAGATGAGTTTGTGTCCCTTACCCTGGCAAGGTATTGGACGGCTGTGGCACTGATAATAGTTCATTGTATCCTCACGTAGATCATAAGTGATGGTTATTGGTTAGAGAAACTCCTCAAGAGTAAAGTATTATATTTTTATAAACTGAGTTGCACCATTTATTTATAGCTTTTAAAGCATTTTTTTACCTATATTGCATTCTTTATTGAGTTGAGCTATTTTCAGAGTTGAGTTCCTTGAGTTGATTTGAGTATCTTGAGTAATAGCATATTTAGATGGACTTATTTTAAGCAACTTATAAGTTGAAAACTACTTATAAGTTAAAAAACTAAGTAGGTGCAACCTAACTTATTTATTTTTACTTATAAGATATTTTTAACTTATAAACTGCTTAAAATAAGTCCAACCAAACAAACCTAATTACTTATTGGGGAGGGCTTATTTTAAGCACAAAATGACTTTAAGTATGCTAGCCAAACACTCAAAAAAGCTAAAAATATCTTATAAGTAGCTTCTAAGTCAATTCAAACGGGCTCTAAGTTTTTTTCCAGCTATTTTACATACTATACATTCCAAGTGCTGACGCCATTTGGCGCTGCATTATTTTATGATCCTCAACAGGTGTACCATTGAAGATCAGACTTCCATCCAACTTTTTGGTGAGACCTCTTTGCATTCAGAGGTGCTCTAGAGTCTTTAGATTTTCAGTCTTTATTTATCAGTTAGAGGTAGCCATGGTCCTGTCCTGGTACCCATTCAGAGTCAGTAGATAGAGGCTTCAAAGACTAGTCAGACAGAGTTTGAGTTATTTAGTTTTTGTCATTTAAATTCATATTTTGACGACATTGTGTTATATTATATTTAGACTAGTTTGAGATTTATCATTGAGAAGTTGCATTTATGTTCATACATATGCCATCTGATTTACTTTTCATGAGTTACGTCTTCCGCTTAGTGAGTTAGCCAGACCAAGGGTTTGCTTTGGAACCAATAATAGTTTCTAAGTGTCGACCATGCTTAGAGTGTAGACTCGAGGCATGCCAAACTTGGTATTAGATCCAGGTTCAAGAGTCCTAGGATATCTATGAAGCCAAATCTAGTAGAGTCCTTATCAGTGTGAAATGCACCATATCTATAATAGGGAGCTACATGACTTTAGGAATTATTTCACTTCTTTCATACTCCAGTTCGTGCTATAGAGTTTAACTCTATATGATTTCTTTCTAATTTGTGTGTTTCATGATTTCAGATCATGCCTTATAATAGGAATTTGAGCTAAAGGAACATCACAGAGAATGAGATTCCCCTGCCATCCAGAATGCAAACTCAGAATCGAGCATGAGCTACTAAGAATGATAATGAAACTCAAGAAATTCCACATACTACTCAGCCTGCTATGACTTTAGAGGCTAAATTTAGGGGACTTATCTCTATGCTCACCAGTTAATGGATGCACGTTTGTTCATCATGGTACCCCTACTCTGAGCTCTAGTTCTCAAGAAACATCGGCTACTAATAATATCTGAGACTTTATGAGGATGAATACACTAGTCTTTAATGGATCCAGAGTTAAAGAGAACCCTCAGAACTTCATTGATGACATGTGGAAGATCCTGAAGACAATGCATGCTACTGAGATAGAGGGAATTGAACTTCTCTCTTATCAGCTGAAGGATGTTGCTAATGTCTGGTACAACCAATGAGAGAAAAGTAGAGGTGGGGATATTGATCCTGCAGTCTGGGATGAGTTTGAAAATGTATTCCTAGACCACTTTCCGCGAGAGGTGAGGGAAGTAAAGGTTGAGGAATTTGTGAATTTGAAGCAGGAGGGGATGACTTTCAAGAAGTATATCATCAAGCTTATCTAAATGTCGAGGTATGCTCTCAAAATAGTTTCGGATGTGAGAGCAAAGATGAGGAAATTTATTATTGGCTTGAGCAGATATGTGAAAAAAGAGTGTTAGGCAGCTTTGTTAATCTCAGATATGGATACCTCCAGACTCATAATGTATGCTCAGAAAGTCGAGGAGAACAAGAAGAATGATATAGAGGATCACCAAAGCAAGAAGGACAAATAGGATCACCAAAGCACATGTGATGATCCAAATCATCTAAAGGGTGGAAATAGAAATTACTATTTCTTTCAGAAGAGGTCTTCTGAATATGCACCATTTTCAGCGAGTGCACCTAAAACTATTAACTGGAATAACCACAAGTCTCAAGGAAACCAAACTTTTAGAGCTCAAGGCTATCAGTCTCAAGAGAGTATGGTATAGAGTTCTTTGCATAAGCCACTTTGTGGTGGTAGACTTCATATAGGAGAGTGTTGAGATGGAACAAATGTTTGTTATAAGTATGGCCAGATGGGTTACTTGATGAGAGATTGCCCATTAGACAGGTAGGATAATGGGGGATATAGAGCCCAATCTTCTTTGGAAGCATCGCCAAATATAGGTAATCAGAGAGGGTCTACTTCAGGAACATGCGATGGTCTAAACCATTTATATGCTTTGGCTAATCGCTAATACTAAGATAACTCGCTAGATATTGTCACTAATATGCTTTGAGTGTTTTTTCATGATGTTTATACTTTACTCGATCCAGGTACTACTTTATCTTTTATGATTCCTTATGTAGCCGTTAAGTTTGGTATCTTTCCAGAATGACTCTTAGAACCATTCAATGTGTCTACTCCTGTTAGCAAGTCTATTCTAGCTAAGAGAGTCTATCAAAATTATATTATCTCTATCTATCATAACGATACTTCTGCAGACTTCATTGAGTTAGACATGGTTGAATTTGATTGTCATTCTTGGAATGGACTGACTTTATACTTGTTATGCCTCAACTGATTGTATAACCCAAACAATCAAGTTTCAGTTTTCTAATGAGCCAGATATTAAGTGGAAGGGTAGTCCAGCTTTGCCTTAGGGACGATTCATTTCATACTTTAAGGCCAAAAAGTTTGTCTCTAAGAGGTGTATCTACCACATATTTGGGTTAGATATGATGGTGTTGAGACACCATCTCTTCAGTCTGTTCCAGTTGTAAGTGAGTTTCCTGAAGTCTTTCTTAAATATTTACCTTGAGTCCCTCCTGATGGGGAGATAGACTTCGAAATAGATGTTCTTCCTGATACTCATCTTATTTCTGTTCTACCATATAGAATGGATCCTGCATAGTTAAAAGAGTTGAAAGAGCAGTTGAGAGATCTTCTAGATAAGGGATTCATTAGGCCAAATGTTTCACATTAGGGTGCTCCATTTCTATTCTTGCAAAAGAAAGATGGTTCCCTCAGAATGTGCATTAACTATAATTAGTTGAAAAAGGTCACTCTAAGATAGACCTCAGATCAGGATATCATTTGTTGAAAGTGAGAGAAAGTGATATTCCGAAGACATCCTTCAGAACTAAGTATGGTCACTATAAGTTCCTAGTTATGTCCTTCGACTTGACTAATGCCCCTGCAATATTTATGGACCTCACAAATAGAGTGTTCAAGGAGTAATTGGACATTTTTGTCATCATATTTATCAACAATATTCTAATCTATTGGAGAAGTGAGGAGGAGCATGCTAACCATCTTAGAATTAATCTCCAAACTCTTAAGGACCGAGAGTTGTATGTTATTTTTTAAAATGTGAGTTTTGGATTGAATTTGTGGCATTCTTAGGCCATATTATTTATGGTGATGGTATTCAAGTAGATTCGCAGAAGATTGAGGCAGTTAAGAATTGGCCTAGACCCACATCGACGACTGATATAAGAAGTTTCTTAGGTTTGTCTGGTTACTATAAAAGATTTATTGAGGGGTTTTCATCCATATCATTGCCATTGACTAAGTTGATTTAGAATAAGACTAAGTTTCAATGGTCTAATGCTTGTGAGAAAGTTTTCAAGAGTTGAAAATGAGATTGACTACTGCCCCAGTTTTATCCCTACCCGAGGGAACTGAGGGTTTTGTTATAAATTGTGATGCATTCAGTGATGGATTGGATTATGTTTTGATGCAGAAAGGCAAAGTCATAGCTTATGCTCCCATACAACTTAAGATCCATGAGAGGAACTATCTGGCTCATGATCTAGAGTCGGCAAAGCTAGTATTTGCTCTCAAGATTTGGCACAATTATCTCTATGGTATGCATGTAGATGTGTTCACTAATTACAAGAGATTGATATATATATATATTTATTCAGAAAGAGATGAACCTAATGCAAAGGAGATGGTTTGAGTTGCTTAAAGGTTATGATATGAGTATTCTCTACCATCCAGGTAAAGCTAATGTTGTTGATGATGCTCTTAGCAGGTTATCCATGAGAAGTATTGCTCATGTTGAGAAAGAGAAGAAGGAATTGGCAAAGGAAATGCATAGAATTGCACGTTTGGGAGTTCATCTGGTGGACTTTGATAAGGGGGGTGTTATTGTTTAGAATGTAGCCGAGTCTTCATTAGTTGTGAAAGTGAAGAAAAAGCAAGATCATGACCCTATTTTGCTTCAATTGAAAGAAGATGTCCATAAGCAGAAAGTTATGGTATTCTCTAAAGGGGGAGATAGAGTGTTGAGGTATCAAGGAAGATTGTGTTTCCAAGTGTTGATGGCATCTGATATAGAATAATGGCAAAGGCTTATAACTCTAGATATTCAATCCACCCAGGTTCTACCAAGATGTACCATGACTTGAGAGAAGTATTTTGTGGAATTTATGAAGAGAGACATAAAATGTTTTATTTCCAATTGCCTAAATTATCAAGATGTCAAAGTTGAGCAACAAAGGCCTTGTTGTGTAGCTCAAAATATAGAGTTTCCATAATGGAAGTGGGAGATGATAGATATGGATTTCATTGTAGGTTTACTGCGATCTCACATAAAATATGATTAGATTTGGGTGATTGTGGATAAGATGACCAAATCTGCCCACTTACCGATTCAACAGAGGATTATGCAACGACATTCGAGAGATGGTCAGGTGGCATGCAGTTCCCTTGTCTAACATCCTAAACAGAGGTACTCAATTCACTGCACAGTTTTGAAAGTCTTTTAAAAAAGGTTTGGGTTCGAAGGTGAATCTTAGTTCCGTTTTCCATCATTAGACAGATGGTCAGGTAGAGTGTACAATTCTG
The DNA here is from genome assembly GCF_947179165.1 of Solanum dulcamara. Taxonomy (NCBI): domain Eukaryota; kingdom Viridiplantae; phylum Streptophyta; class Magnoliopsida; order Solanales; family Solanaceae; genus Solanum; species Solanum dulcamara. The sequence continues at coordinate 22,761,649 of NC_077242.1, forward strand.
ATTCTTAAGGATATATGTCATGACCCGAATCTGGGTCATAATGGCGCTTATTATAAACCTCGCGTAGGAAAGCCAACCAAACTCAAAATGCGGAAGTGAAACATCAATTTAATTAAAAAGGCATGACATAAGAAGGCAGAAACAAGAATAATATAACAAAGAAATCGAGCCAAGGTATAGATATGTAAATACGATACAAAATATACAAAAGGGACCGAAAGTAACCAAATTTGACTAACTAATGCTAGACCAAACCTCAGACTATATACACTACAGAATTGACTGTCCAAAATATATATACAAGCTAGTACAAAAAAAGGAAGGTAGCAAGTCTCTGAACGTCCACTATTCGAATCTGGCGTATCGACGCGCACTGGGAGTAGCTTGATCTAGGAGCTACATCAAAATATGTAGAAGTGCAGTATGAGTACCAAAAAATGGGGTGCCATTTGGCACCATAGGCCGATCAATCTCAGAAAGAATAATTACATATAAGCAGCGCGATGATACTAATAACAACATAAAGCGAACCATGAACTACAACTATGGTTACATCGGGGTATGGGGAGAACATACAAGGCCAAATAATCCAACAATAACATATAACCACAATAATGGCCTTAACTCATAGAATACTGGAAGAGCATGTGTATATAACAAGGTACATATGTAATAATAATCCAAAAAAATATTACAGAGCTCTCAGAATATCACTCGAGGTCATCAATATCAAGGTAATAACACGGAATATGTATCGATGAGCCACCCAAAATTCACACCTCGATCTTATCAACGGTGAATATAACAGTGTAGCCCAAAGTGAATTAAAGGGCCACCCAAAATCATACCTCGAGCTCATCAAAATCATAAAATGCCATAACAATGATATCACGAATAGTTTCCAAAACCTTATATTTATTCATTTACCAAAGTCCTAGTCTCATAATGTATTCATTTATTAAAAATAATTTTAAATATTTGTGAAGCAACCAAAGCAAGTAGCATATTAAAAAATCATGTATTACTCAAATCCAGGGGAAAACCCTGCCAGAGACATCAATCCACTAACCTAAGACTCTGGTGTACCAAAAGCACGGCCTCGAGCCCAACATTTCAATGTCACCAGCAAGTTAGACACAAACATAAGCCGAAATTACAGCAAAAAGGGCAACTGAAACCAAACAAGTCAAACGAGCAGCACCTTAAGTTCAAGTCATATAGAAGCTAGTCCTAAGGACACTAAGAGATCCAAACAAAAAAATCAAGAACCTAAACTACAACTTCAACGACTTAGGATCCAAACTAGTACCAACGATGGCCACTAACTCCTAATTTACTCAAAAAGTCTACCAACACCTAGAACCAACCTAATCATGCAATACTACTCATAATATATCAATTCTAACCGAGCAAAGTCTAAAGATAAGAAGCCATGCCTACCCCAAGGCCAAAACTGCACACGAAATGGTAAACTAGAGCTTTTCCTTTTTGGGCCTCCTTCGAACAATGCCACTCTATCAAATTATCGAACAATATGTCAAAAAAAGCAATCGATATCCATATTACCATTATTTAAAATGGAATCAAATCGTGTTAAAATTTGACGTTAGGACCCGCACATGAAATTGAAAACCTAACTTCGTCACAATGTCCCAATCAGCTCAAGGAATTTATGCCAAAAAATGAAAACATTTTGAGAAACAAAAGAGTTCGAATTAGTCCCTCAAAACTCAAGCCCTAAGAGGGTCAAAAATGGAAGATTTTAATGAAATTACGCAATACTTACAAGGTTTCTGGGATGAGAAAGGGTTTCGGAACATCCCCGCATGAATTTCTAATATAATGCAATAAAAATGATTGAAAAAGACCAAGAAATGCTCTCAAAATTCCAATTTTTCTATGTCCCAAAATGGGACTTAGGCTGTTGGAACGGGCATTAAATTTCTTTGAAGTCAGTAAAATTTCCATTCACAATCATGGGACACAAGTCCGTGATTGTGAGGCTTGACCCAAATGCTCTTCGCGATTGCAACACTCAACCCTGCAATCGCGATAATCAGTGACCCACATCTTCGTGATCACAATCCACTAGCTCATGAACACAAAGGATAATATGTCTTGCACCAGCGTTCTGCTGGTGCTGAACTTGAAGGCTTTGAGATTTTCCCCAATGGGGGTCTGAAATTCATTTGGAACCCCGACAACCAAATGGACAATGCTAGCCAACTGAAAATGATATTTCAAACTCAATAGAATCGCTGAAATAACAACAAAGGTTGTTTCGTCGAAATGTTGACCAAAGTCAACACTTTCAAAGAAAATACTTATAATGCTCAAACGGCCAAAAGCTCATTTTGGGCACTTTGGGAACCAAACCACAGGTCGTTCTAGACCAAACTCAGCTTTTCGGAGCTCACTGCACTAACAAAATTTTTAATCGAACAAACTCTATCCGTTAAATCATGCAGTAGATTAGGCCAAAGTCAACACTATCCGTTAAATCACGCAGTAGATTAGTGCCCCAAGGCCTAATCTCAAAAGCATCAAATCAGCCCATTGGGGAACGACATCTCTTACCATATAATGCCTCAAAAGGTGCTATCTCAATGCTCAAATATTAGTTGTTATTATATACAAATTCTGTTAATGCCAAAGAATGATCCTATTGACCCCCAAAATTAATAGTAGAGGCCCCGTAGCATGTCCTCCAAAACTTGAATAGTCCTATTAAACTGACTATATGTTTGGCGGAGGAAAGCTATGCTGAGCTCAATTTGGGCAACCAACTCTCTCTGAATAGACCTCCAAGAATTTGAAGTGAGCTGAGTATCAAGGTCTAAAATGATATATACTGGCACCCCATGTAATCAGATCACCTCTTTGATCTAAATCTGAGCAAATCTCTTTAAAGTGTAGGTAGTCTGAACCGATATGAAGTGAGCAAACTTGGTCAATAAATCTATGATAACCCAAATAGAATCAAAGCCCCGGGAGGTACATGGTAAACCTACTACAAAGTCCATAACCATCTGTTCCTACTTCCACTCTGGAATAGGTAACGGCTAGGTCAAACCACCTGGCCTCTGATGCTCGAACTTAGCCTGCCGATAATTTAAGAACCTATCTACAAAGGTTGAAATATCTCACTTCATCCCACTCCACCATTAATGCTACAGTAGGTCACGATACATATTTATTGTGCCGAGATGAATGGAATATCTGAAACAATGGGCCTTCTCAGGAATCAACCTAACTAAATATCCAACTCTAGGAACACAGATACAACCCTCGATCCTCAAAATTCCCTCCGAATCTAACGTTGCTTTCCTAGCCTACCCACTAAGAACCCCCTTTTACGAATCACTCACAGTTTTAAATCATCAAACTATTATTCCTGAATCTCTACATCAAGGAATACCTAGCATCTATACAAGCAAGACGAACCATTTGGTTAGCTAAGTACTGAATTTCTAAAGCTAATGGCCGCTCCTCAACTGATAAAAATGTCAAACTCTCCATATTCACTGCCTTTAGCTCAAAGAATTGTCTACTACATTTGCTTTTCCCGGGTGATAGAGAATAGTGGCATAATAGTCCTTCAGTAATTCCAACCACCTGTATTATCTCAAATTAAGGTCCTTCTGGCTGAAGATATATTAAAGACTATGGTGGCCAGTGTAGATCTCACAGTGAGTGCCATACAAGTAATGCCTCCAAATCATTAATGCAAAGACTATCGCCGCCAACTCTAAATATGTGGGGTAGTTCCGCTCATGCGCCTTCAGCTTCCTGGAAGCATATGAAATAACTCTACCCTTCTGCATCAAAATTCAACCCAAGCCAACCCCCAAAGCATCACAATACATTGTAAATCCCTGGCCCTCAACAAAAAAAATGTAGGAATCAGTGCTGAAGTCGACAAGTCCTTGATCTTCAGAAATTTTGCATCACACTCATTAGACCAATGGGAAGGAACATTCTTCTAAGTCAATCTAGTTAAAGGCACTGCAATAGAAGAGAACCCCTCTAAAAAATCATCTATAATATCCTGCCAACCCAACAAACTACGAATATCGATAGGATAAGTAGGCTTGGCCCTATCACGAACTACTGCTATCATTGTTGAATCTACCATAATCCTATCCTTAGACACCACATTCCCCAAGAATTCCATAAACTCAAGCCAAAATTTGTACTTAGTGAATTTGGCATACAAATGCTGATCTTACAAGGTCTGAAGTACTATTCTTAGGTGTTGCTTATGCTTCTCTCTACACCCGAAGTAGACTAGGATATCATAGATGAATATAATAATAAAGGAGTCCAAGTAGGATCTGGACACACGGTTTATCAAATTCATAAATAATGCAGAGACATGACTAGGAACTCATAGTGGCCGTATCAAGTCCTAAAAGTAGTCTTAGGGATATTTGCCTCCCTAATCCTCAACCTGTGATACCCTGACCTCAAATCTATATTTGAGAACACTGCTGCACCCTGAAGCTAATCAAATAAGTCATCAATATACAACATCAGATACCTATTCTTGATGGTCAACTTGTTTAGCTTTTTATAATTAATATAGATATGCAAGGTATCATCCTTCTTCTTTACGAACAGAAAAGGAGCACCCCAAGAAGACACATTGTTCTTGATAAACCCCTTACTCAAGAGATCCTAGAGTTGCACCTTAAGCTCCCTCAACTCAACTAGAGCTATTCGGTATGGTGGAATAGAGACTGGATATGTACCTGGCTCAACATCAATGCCAAAATCAATATCACGCTTAGGAGGAAGACCAGGTAGATCAGTGGGAAAAACATCAGGGAAATCTCAAACCATTGGAACAGAATCAATAGAAGGAGTATTAGCACTAGTGTCACAAATATAAGTAAGGTGGGATAAACACTCCTTTCTTACTAACCGTTGAGCCCTGAGGAAAGAGATCACACCACACGGCATATGACTAGTTTCACCTGCCTACATAAACAAAAAAATACAGGGCTTTCACAAGGTAACAGTCTTAGGGAAGTAATCCAAAGCTGCATGATGAGTAGACAACCAATCCATGCTAAGAATCAAGTCTAAGTCTACCATATCTAGCATAATCAATCCCGCTCTAGTATCATACTCTAATATGGTCACCACACAAGATCGATACACTCGATCTACTACTAAAAAATCACATATGAGGATAGCTACATGTATAGGCACAAGTAATGGCTCACACAAGTAGACCCTAAATCAAATAAAGCATAAATAGGCTGATGAGAGATGGAGATCATACATTTGATGATGGTATCTGATGCCTCCACCTCTGTCCTACCTAGAAAAGCATACATATAACTGTGTCCATCCTACCACCTGTCCGGCATGCCTGAGGACCACACCTAACACCCTGAGAATCACCTTTTCCACCCTGTGCACCTTCTCTAGGCAGTTGAACTAGGGCCCTAGGGGCCTGAACCTATTGACCCTATAGACTCTGCTGACTTAGGCATCTACAATGGCTAATAGTGCGATACTCCCTAGCAAAGTGGCCTATCACACCACACTCATAGCATGATCTTCTAAATAAATCATTTTGTGATGTCCCAGCTAAAGCTCAATGGCCACCAGGGCCTAAATGCCTAGAAGTCTGGCCTCTAGAAGATTGACCAAAAGTATGGCTGCTCTGACCACTAGTACTTGCTTATCTATCTTTGGTAAGTTGTATGGTTTCCTAAACTGGCCTGCTAGGTAGATAACCTCTACTAAAAGAACCCTTACCATGCAACTGGTATCCACTAAAACTACCTTAACAGTGAGGCCTCTTGTCGCTGCCTTTGTAGGCCTCACGATGAATAACCTCAATAGTATGGGCACAATCTACTATCTAGAAGAACGAACAACCCGATGCAACCATCTGCTTTGCAGTCAACCTCAAAGGAATAGATAACCCTCTAATAAATCGATGCGCCTGTTCCTCTTCGATCGGCATGATAATGGTAGCTTTTCTGGATAACTCATAAAACCGAGACTCATACTCCATAACTTTCATTGAACCCTGTACCAGCATTGTAAACTCATCTCTTAGCCTCTCCCTAAAACTGTGGGGTACATACTTCTCCAAGAAAGCCTCAGAGAATTGGGTCCATGACATCGATGGTGATCCCATGGGTCTGTAGCTAACATAGGACCTCTACTACTGCTTTGATGGCCCATCTAGCTGGAAATTAGCGTAATCAACCTTGTGGAACTCTACCAACTAGAGGTTATGTAACCTGTCTTGGGAACTGACCAAAAACTCACGGGCATCCCTTCCCACAGAAATGGAGAACTTGGGAGGACCCAATCTGATAAACCTCCTCAACATTTTATGCTCCTTTATAGTAATAACTAGTCTATCTTCCATATGCTGAACAATTATAGGAATAGGCTGAATCATTGGATGGGGAGCTATAGTAATAGGTGATAACACTCAAACTATACTTCTTACAATTTAGAGTGTAGGCGATTGTTAGCAATATAAACTCAACATATAAGACCGGGGTCAAATTCTACAAAGAATGATTAGGAATTGAATTCGATCAAGAAGTAGAAACGTGTTCTAGATTTTTGTAGCATAAAAGAAATCAAAATGTAACATGATTTAAATCTATAGTTATGAGAGTACCAAATTATAAGAGTTAACTAGATTCATTATTAACACAAGCAATGCTAATTTAGTTGTAATAAGGTAGAAAGGACTTCTATGGTAGGTGCATAGTTAATTATATTGTTCGAATGAGGTAAATGCACAACTCAATTTCGCTAATTGTCAATATATAGGCAAAGATCACTCAATCATATAAAAAGTGTCTCTCGATCACTAGTCATCTATCCGTTCTAGCTCTTTCGAGCCTAGGCAAGGGTATTAACACAACTAATCTGATCCTTAGCAAAACCTCCTCTCTCGAGCGAGATTAGAATTGATAAATTCAAATCAATGGTTATTTATTAATCTAACCACTTCATATCACCCTCTCAGGTTGACATAAAGATCTAACATAGACATATGTTTTCAACCATAAATCATAAATGAAACATGTCAAATTAACAAAACTCATAACAAATTAATGATTCTTGAGCTGAATATAAGAACCCAAATCCTAAAACAACTAATTAACTACATAAGCAACCCCTAGAAGTATGGGGTGTAGCTATACATTGAGAAATTAAAGAGAGTTTTACCAAAGTAATTCTCCGCCATTCAATTCAGCAAGTTAACAACTTCAAATCACAATTCCCAAAGCTAAAATCTCAAAAATAAAATTAAACACACAAGTGCAAATGTAGGCAAAAACTATTAATTTGGATCACTTTGACGATAGTAGTCACACTCGCCGAAGTGGTCAGCGAGTCGCGTTTCTAATCTCTTCCTCTCCTTTTGGTGCATTTCTTCTTCAATTTATGGTCATCGATTCGGTGACATCGATCTTTCTCGCCGGCATGTTCGGCAAGTCAACTTTTTCTCCATTTGCATAGTTTTCAGTAGCTTTCTTTCCTTGAAGTTCTAATGTTTTGGGCAAGCTAAGATGAGCTCGGGTTACTGATTGGCGAGTCGCCCAGATTCTTCCCTGCTCGCTTTTCTGATGTTCATATGATACTTATCTCTCAATGAACTTTAGGAAAGCATGACATGGCTCACCTATATTCACTTGGCGAATCACCGAAGGCTCTTTTCATTGCTGAAATGCTTGAGCTATTATCCTTGAGTTTTGATGCTTGGCGAGATTTTGGTGCATTTGGCGACTCCTATACAGCTCTTTCGAGCCTCAACTTTCATTTTGCTCAATTTTGTACTTTTCTTTAGCTCTTTTCTTTAACATTTTGCTCATACCTAGTGCTTAACTCCTTGCATCTGCAAATGATCACTTTAGAGTCAGTTTTGGATATAATATAGGCAAAGAGCTCACTAATTTATTGCATTTTAAGCTATAAATGAGTCCAAATTCCCGACTCATCAATCCCCTTCCCCAACTTAAACTTTTGCTTGTCTTCAAGTAAATCAAGAAGCCAATCAGTCTAAAACCAAAGATCTACAAATAGTGCTCATTGAGACTCAATATAAGAAGTGCAAATGAGGTTCAAATTAGTATGCAATGTTCAATCCTACGCTCAAGGATTCAATTGATGACAATCAATGCTAATGCAAGTTCATGCTCACAAATATTCGCTCCAAAGTGCAAATTTATTCCTAGAGCACATATTAGAATACCCTCACATAAAGGAAATGATTTCTCAATCTTAATAGCCATTCAAAGATTTTAGCAAAGGAATCACACAACTCTCGCACTCATAAATACAAAAGCATGCATAAATCCACCTATAGGTTTGCCCTTATTTTCCAACCACTAGATTAATAGGATCATGTAAGATTAAAAAGGGCTTGTAATGGGTTGAGTGCAAGGTATGAACATTTAGGTTTAGTGACTTTGGTTCTATGGATCATGGATCAATTGCAAACATCTCCCATTCTCCTTTTAAAAATTTCAAATCATGAATCACTCCTTTTTAGTCGTGGAACTCTAGAACTTTCGACTTGTTTATTTGGACTCCTCATCTTTTTATTTCAAACTGAAATTACATAACAATTTGCTTTATTTTTAATTTTTTTTGTATGGAGGGGTTTCATTTTCTTCCATAAAGCACTTAAGGGTGATCTCTGACAAAACAATGCTCAAACTTGTTTCCCAATCTTAACACACCCCAACTTAGGCTTTTGGCCTAAGTTGGCCATTCATCAAATCCAATAATCCAAGGAGTTTATAGGTAGGTAGAATAATGGGATTTCAACATTTGATTCAATTATTGGGATTCAAGTTTCATCCAAGGAAAATTTTAGTTTGAAATGCTGTAAAATAGGTTCACTTGCTCACAAGGAATTTATAAGAGGTTAAGGCCATTACAGGTTCACTCATAGAAATCATGCCTTAGATCAATTCTTTCAATCATATATCATAACCAACCAGACTAACTAGGCAAGTTCTAGGTGTCCTCATGGATGTATTTAAAGCAGACCTCACCACACACAACATTCCAATTATGAACATCAAACATAATTTTACAATTTCAGCTTATATGCACCGATCGTTGTAAGACTCACACTTGAAATTCGATTAGTCATAATAACATGCCAAGAGTTCACACAAGACGTATGAGTTCTCTTTTGCCTTATTGGAATTGCACAAAATATGTTGTTCATCAAGAGAACTATCCAAGTCATCAATATTGATCAAAGATGATTCTCGAATGTGCAAGTGAACAATGGACACAACCATAGCAATTTAAGTAGAGATGCAACCCATAAGTTTCCAACCAAATTTCCAAAACCAAATATATACAAATGATTGACTTAACAAAATATTATTTACGACCCAACATGGAAAAGTTCACAAAATCACTAAGATAAAATAGTTTAGGTACCTAAGGTAACCTCACCCTACCAAACAAAAGATAGCAGTTTCCTTAATGCAAAAAGTAAAAATAGAAAGTAAATAAGATAGAGAAAAGTGTCCCCCTATTAGGCTAAGCCTGAGGAGATCTCTGGACCGCAGTGGCATCCTCAACTAGGGAATCAGTGCTCAATGTCTCACTTATGGTTGAAGGAGGTGCTGCCACTTATGGTGGCTCACTAGAAGGCATCAGAGATGGTGCCACAGGAGAAGGATCAGCAAGGGACCGCTCCACAGCTACCTAAAGCTGCACATCCTCAAAATCTGCAAGGCCCTCATACATGTCCTCGGCTCACAAATCAGTCGATCCCAAGTCCTCCTTATCTATCTCTTGAGGCTTATCCTCATCAGCACCAATAAAAGAATGAGTTTCGGTCATAGAAACCGAATGAACAGTAGCACCAATAATACCTTGATTAGGAGGAACCTTAGAACTTGGCCTCTCGAAGGCATCAACACCACCGCACAACATCATAATATATGTGGACCTAAGCTCACCCACATCCTTTTTCAACCCAACAATATCAGTTCGAATGGACTACAAATCAATATAAGGTCCCTCAACCTTTTCTTCCTCCTCAACTCGAGTAGTGAGAGTGGTTAGATTTTTAGTGATCTTTGTAGATTCTGCTCGCTCTCCTGCTTTCTCAGCTCGTAAAGGTGTAAGAGCATCCTTAATTACAGTGGAAATCATAGAAGAGAGAGAAGCCTTTAACCTTGAAGCTCACACATCAGCTGAATGGGCTAGATTACCCATTTTATATAACATGGCCTATGTCAATGGAGGCCTAGATGTGGTGCTAACTGGAGGGTCTATGGAAGTAGACGGGGTAGATGATGGACCCGGTATATCAGTAGTAGGGGGAACAGTGCCAGCTTCTAAGGACTCCCTATCAATGACTGGTGTAGTTCAATCGGGGGAGGCCTCTTCCTAACCTCAAAATCACGCAAATAATCTGCCTCAATCCTGCGGATATCACTGGATGATGAGGGAACCACCCTCACATCAGTAGCCTCAACAAATGGAACTCCTGCTCGGTCACATAAATCCATAATTAAAAGATGGAATGGTAATGAGGCCTAGCTCCAAACCCTCAAAAAGATCTCAAGGACAATGATTGAACCTAAGTTCAATCTCTCCTTAGGAATAATACTCCCCAACAAAGTGGCTTTGGGCTGACTAAGGATAGATTCATTTTGACTAGGCATTAACGCGCTATTGATGAAAACAAACCAATAACGAGCCACTGCGTTAACATCCTTCTTTTTAATCACAACACCTTTCTCAATCTATAGAAGGGTAATATCAAAATTAAGGGTGCTAACTAACCCTTCAAGTCATCCAATGTGCGATGGTAAATTTTATCTGCTAACTCTTGACAAACTATAACTGAACAACCCAAAGTATCGTTGATACCTGTCTCACTACATTTAACCAGTTTACCTCAAACAGTAACAACTTCAAGTAGGTCTGCTGCAATAGCCTTTATCTTGCCCTTTGGAAGCGCATTTGCATAGGCTTCATAAAACTCCCGAACCCACGTTGGGATATATGGAATTTGAGATCTAGTGAATCGAATTGATGAAACTGGATAGTTATCCAAATAGCAGTGTACTTGTCGACTACTCCATTAGTAGAGATCATTTCTCTTCCAAAATCGCATGAAGACTTGCAACCTTTAGCTTGTTCATCGAGCGAGGTGAAAACAAAGGGGACCACCCTATTAGCCATTGGGTTATGAGCTGCTTTGGAGTGCATTTAAATACGGGGGTGCTCGTGGCCTTGTTCTTCAGCCAATGGAACATGCTAAGATTCCACAATAGGAGCATGAGCTGGGGTTGTGAACCCCTCATTTTGATGTTGTCGGATTTCATCCTCGAATGAAGAGCCATGAGAACTGGAATCATCAACCAACTGATGCTTGCCTTTCCCTTTTTCAGTGTCCTTTTTACTCATACACCGAGGTGGGCATTGAATGAGTCTGCGAGGCTTGGATGGTTTATTGATAGAGACGCCTCGTGCTCTCTTTTGAAGTGGAATATCAAATACATCTATAAGACGACGTACTGGGTGCTTGTTCCTGGACATTACTGCATACTAGACATATACCATAAAAGAGAATTCATTGATAGGTTAGTCCAAAACTAGGTAAAATTTCAAGTTCAGAAAGTAAAGGGAACAAAGAGGGCTGAATCTTGCCAAATTGAATGGATCTCCAAAGTGTGAAATACGAGCTTATTGAGTACACTAAGCTCACGTGATCTACATGAAGGCACATTAGGCGAGGTTCGTTTAATTTGGCGATACATCGAAGGACTTTGGCAAGCAGGGAAGCTTGCCGAAAGTTTCAGAATTATTTTGAGAAAAAATCATAAAGGAAAGGGGAAAAAGTCGAGGGGAAGTACAGAAATGCGAGGCACCGAGTGGCATTGGCAAGCTAACAATAGCTCATCGAATAACTCTAACATGAATTGATAATTAAGAATAACAAAAGGAAGAAAGACCTCAGCCCTTGCCGACACACAAACCACTTCGACAAGCTTAATTTAGCTCGCCTACATGCCAAAGCAAAGCAATAATCCAGAATTCAAAGTGGCAACCCCTCCGGGCATATTAAAATATTCCATAAGAAATTTATACAAAATTAACGTAGCCCACTTATTACCCGAAGACATATATACTCACACTTCCCGTAAGACTAACCAACTCACCACAATTCGACTAAACTTGGCCTTAAGAATGACGTCACCCATCTATCATCGGGAAAAATTAGGAATTCATAGGTCCGGGTTACTCAGACTTTACCCCATACAAATTATTAGACCTACATGATGCACTAGCATTTTCAATCAAATACCTACACTTTTAACTCATGACAAGGGTGCAAATACCCACCATGACTAACAAGTAATCAATTAGTTAAAGATTCTAACAAATACCTCAGTAAAAAGGTCATCAAACCTGAAGGAATCATGCTCAATTAATGAAGGGTCAAGAAACGATAGGCTATTCAAAACATTACCCAATCACTATAGGCAACATAGAAAATAAAATTAGAGAGCAAACCTGTAAAACTTAGAGTTGGTAAAAGAGGGAAATGGCTAAGAGAACATGAGCAATCCACACTGATACTTATGAAAATGAGAATCAAATGAAAGAAAACAACTTAAACTTGGGAAAATAGGGGAGGTTAATAGTGTAGGAAGATGAAAGGGCGAATTTGACGAGTTGGGAATTTAAATAAAAGAAGACCCTTTTATTCTAGGTGGCCGTTTAATTCGGCGAGTATGTCATAACATCGCTGGAGATAACGGCGAGTCGTCCATGATGATCCGTGCTTGGTGAAGTGAGAAAGCCTTCAGGTATTAGTAGGGTGGGTCAGCAAGAGTGATGGAACTCGACGACACACTTTGATGGTCCGCCGACTTGTGTTCTAGCTCATAAAAAGTTCTAAAATATCTGGGATATTTGAGGTCGTCCAAAAGTCATAAGGGTGATAGCGTGTGGGATCACCTTAGTACTTCATTGGGTCGCAAACTATGACTTCAGATTGCCTAATTGGCCATAACTTCCAGGGGTTATTGAGCCACTCGGATGCCCAGAAGGCGATCTCCAATAGGCTCGCCCTTCATCTTCGGAGGCTCGCCGAATTTTTCCTTGACTCGCCCACTCGTGCTTTTTGATGGGTTCCAACTTCAACCTATATAATAAAGACACATTTATTCAACATAAAACTTGGGTTGCCTCCCAAGAAGCGCCTTGGTTAACATCGTGGTACAACGTGGACATGTATTCAAGCATCGTCCAAATACTCTACATCATTCTTTCCTAGACTCGAGCCTTCACCGAATTACAACTTTAAGTGTTGCCCGTTAACTATGAAATTTGGACCCTCCATAGGTTCAACCGCAATAGCTCTATTCTCAAACATATGATACACTCTAAAAGGACCCAACCATTTGGATCATAGTTTTTCGATAAAAAGTCGTAGATGAGAGTTGTAAAGAAATACAAAATCACCGACTCTAAAATCCCATTTCAGGATGTGAGCATCATGCCATTCTTCATCCTTTATTCATAGATAGTTGAACTCTCATAAGCTCGAAGTCAAAACTCCTCCAAGGCGTGGAGTTGGTCAACTCTATCTTTGGATGCTGATTCCCAATTCAAGTTCATGCTTTTCAAAGCCTATAAAGGTTTATGTTCCAATTCAACAGGTAAGTGACATACTTTTTCAAACACTAATCAGTATGGTGACATGCCAATCGATGTGTTGTAAGCAGTTCGGTAGGCCCACAAGGCATTCTCTAACTTTCGAGACCAATCCAACCTATCGCTATTTACCATCTTTGCCAAGATTGCCTTGATCTCGCAATTAGATACTTCAACTTGCCCACTCGTTTGTGGATGGTAGGCTATGGACACTTTGTGAGTAACACCATATTTGCTCAATAGGGAGGCAAATATGCGGTTGCAAAAGTGAGACCCCTCATCACAAATGATAGCATGTGGAGTGCCACATCTTGTGAAAATGTGTCTCTTTATAAATTGAACCATGCTTTGGCCCTCATTGTTAGGTAAGGCTACTGTCTCTCTCTATTTGACACATAATCAACCGCAATGAGAATATACTTGTTCCCATATGAGCTCACAAAGGGGCCTACAAATCTATTCCCCATACATTAAACAACTCAACCTTCAAAATTGGATTGAGAGACAACTCATGTCGTCTAGACACACCTCATTTCCTTTGGCACTAATCACACTTTCTCACAAAAACATTGTCTCCATGGTACAAGGAGGGTCAATAGTACCCACTTTGAAGGACATTAGCTACAGTTCTGACCCCACTATGGTGACCACCAACTGGTGAAGAATTACAAGCACTAAGGGTTGCTTCGACTTCCACCTCCCTAACACATCTCTAGATCATATGATCAGCATATTCTCTAAACAAATAAGGTTCATCCCAGTAGTATTTATTTGCATCAAAAAGGAACTTTTTTCATTGTTGAAAACTAAAACCATCCGGGAGAATCCCACACGCAATGAAGTTGGCGAAATCTGCATACATTGAAGTGAACTATGAGATATCCTCATCATTGATTAATCTAGGAAGGCTTCCTCAATCTCTTGTTATCCGAATACAACCACTTTTGATTCGAGTCTTGATAAGTGGTCGGATACCTGATTTACACACCCTTTATTATCCTTCACCTCAAAGTCAAATTCTTGCAGTAACAATACCGAACTGATCAAACAAAGTTTAGCATCTTTCTTCGCCATCAAATAATAGATCGCAGCATTATCAGTATGAACCACTACCTTTGTACCCAAGAGATAGGAATGAAACTTTTCAAATGCGTAAACAATCGCTAATAACTCTTGCTCTGTAATGGTGTAGTTAATTTGGGCTACGTTCAACATCTTACTAGCATAGTAGATGGGGTGGAATAAATTTCCCTTTGTCTGGCCAATCCGGAGATACAATGGTAGAAGCCGAAGTAAGTTTCTCTTTAAGACAGAAGAAGGCATTTACACAAACCTCATCAAACTCAAACAAAATTTATTTCTAAAGAAACTTACACAATGGATATGCCACCTTAGAGAAGTCTTTAATGAACCGTCAATAAAACCCGGCATGACCTAAGAAACTCTGGACACTCTCATTAAATTAGGAGGAGGTAGTCTAAAAATCACTTCCACTTTCCCTTGATCCACTTAAATTCCATTGCTCAATATTTTGTGACCCAACACAATATATTCTTTCACCATGAAGTGATATTTCTTCCAATTTAGCACAAGATTAGTTTTGACACATCTTTTCAACACTTGACTAAGATGTTCAAGACATGCATTAAATGTATCCCCCACCATCGAAAAATCATCAATGAAGACTTCTATTATGTCTTTTAACATATCGGCAAAAATGGAGAGCATACATCTTTGAAAGATCATAGGAGCATTGCATAACCCAAAAGGCATCCACCTAAAGTGCCATATGGGCACGTGAAAGTAGTTTTCATAGATCCTTCAGAATAATAGAAATCTGATTGTACCCAAAGTATCCATCAAAAGAGCAGTACAAACCACGACCTACAAGACGATCCAATATTTGGTCCATGAAAGGCATGGGAAGTGGTATTTTTCTGTGCAAGCATTCAATTTTTGGTAATCCATGCATACCCTCCAATTGGTCAGCAGACGCATCAATATAAATTCATTCATTTTATTAGGCACAATTGTCATGCCATCTTTTTTAGGAACGCATTGCACTGGGCTCACCTATTTACTATCGACAATGGGATACACAATACCCACATCTAGCCACTTGATGATTTCTTTATTTACCACTTCTTCTCCTTTGGAGCTCAATGCTAGGCTTTCTATCACTGGCCAACTGGATTTTATATGTACACACACCGGGAGGGATGCCTACAATGTCGACAATTGTCCATCCGATGGCTTTGATGAATTTCCTCAACACACTTATAAGAGCTTTCACTTGATATTAAACTAAATTAGAAGCTATTATGACAGACAATGTAGCATTGGCCCCCAAAAACACATATTGAAGATGAGATGGAAGTAGCTTAAGTTAAATCTTAGGCGGTTCCTCTCTAGACGGCTTGACGGGTGGTGAGTCCCTATTCTTCAAATCAATCTCTAACTGCACAGGGTTTTAAGGGTAGGAACCAATACCCATAAGTGTTTCCACTACTTCATCATAGTCGAGAATCGCTTCTCCATCATAATTCAGCAATACCACCACTAACAACTCCTCAACATTAAACACTTCTTGTACATTTTTCACAACTTCATCCACAACATCAATCACGGAGATGACATGAAGATCACCAGGTTGTTTCATTGACTTTCAAACATTAAAAGTAACTTCCTCACCATTTACCCAAAATTTTAGTTAACCATTCTCCGCATCAACCAAAGCTTTTTCGGTAGCGGCCTACCAAGAATAATGAGAACCCCCACATCAATTTCATAATCAAGAGTAATGGAATTTGCTGGAAATATGAATTTATCAACCTTAACCAATATATCATAGAGAATACCAATGGGACGCTTGATTGATCGATTAGCCATGAGCAACCGCATAGTAGTTGGCTTAGGTTCTCCCAACCTGAGCTATTTGAAAATGGTATATGGCATCAGATTTATACTTTTACCTAGATCACAAAGTGCTTTGGCGAATTGATATAGCCCTATAGTACATGGAATGGTAAACGCCCCTAGGTCATATTTCTTTACCACATTATTGCTTGATATAATTGCACTACAACTGTGAGAAACTTCAATAGTTTCAAAGTCCATATTATGCTTTTTCATTACTAGATCCTTCATAAACTTGGCATACCCAGGCATCTCCAATGATGCTTCAATGAACTGTAAGTTAATGAAAAAAGTCTTGAAGATTGAGAGAAACTTTTGGAATTTAATATCCTCATTTTTCCTTTTTAAGCATTGAGGAAAAAGAGGTTTCACCTTTGGAAATGGTGTTGTAGAAATTACAGGTGGGATAACACCTACATTGGATTTTGGAGACATATCCGTCGGTGCATCATTCACTTCATCGAATTGATTGTTATTAAGCTCCTCAGCTAACTCATCACTTTTGAATACCCAATTTTTCCCTGAACTTGTTGCCTCATTAGTTGGCACTTTCTCACTTACAACTTTGCCATTTCTTGAAAAAATAGCCATGCATTGTGCATTGTCGTTTATAGGATTAGTAACGGTATCACTTGGGAGACCTCTTTTTGGCCTTGGGTTAAGATGAGATAAAATCTGACCCATTTGAGCTTCCAATTTATTAATTGACACCAAATGCGAAGTGACTATTTGGTTTAAAGAAGATAAATTATCTTTTATCTCCTTCAATACCTTATCCTACCCTTCAACATTTTTCAAGATTCTAGCAAACATATCCTTCGTACAAAAACTTTCTGGGTCAGCACTCTCCTTCTTAGGCTTTTGATGAGGAGGATCATATTAATCATGATCACCATGACCTTTCCTCCAAGAATTTCCTCTATCACACCAATCCCTAACTCTCTAACCATTGTCGCCTTCCTTGTTCAAACCTTTGTTCCCACTAGTCCTTAGATAGGTCGGTTGAGAAACCCCTGGTTAATTTTCCAGAAATTGTACTTCCTCATTGTACATAGTGTCAAAATTAGCATCTTCCGGGTTTACCCCAATATTTGCATCTATCACATTCAATGCTTTGTTGCCTCCACCCATAATATGTTTAGACAGTAAATCAAGTTGAGTCATTATTTTTTCCATGTTCTCATCCCATTCGTGATTCTTCTCAAGTTTTTCCTTAGTTATCCCATCATGAAGAGGAGATACGTGGTCCTCTTGAGTGTGCCAAGCATGATTGATATTTGTTATTTCATCAAGCAATGCCAATGCAACGAAGAAGGTTTGGCACATTATACCACCCCTAACAAGCTGATCTACTAAACCTTTATTAATCATATCAAGACTACGATAGAAATATTGTAGCAACACATTATTCGATAGCCCATGGGTCAAGCATTTCAAGAGCATCTTGTGAAACTCCAACCAAGATTTATGTATTGGTTCTTTATTGACCCTCTTGAAGTTTTGAATACTGTCTCTCATTTTCAGCATCTTGGAAGGTGGAGAAAACCTCTCATAAAATTCTCCTGTGAGCTCATCCCAAGAGGTGCTAGAATCACTCAGTAGCTCTGCTAACCACTTGGTTTCATCCCTCATAAGAGAGAAAGGGAACATCCATTTCCGAATAGACTCCTACGATATGTTCTTAAAAGAGAAAGTGTTCAACACATGCATGAAGTTCTAGTAATGATCATGAGGATCCTCATGAGCGAGGCCTCCAAAGTACCCTTTCATTTGAAACAATTGCAACATAGTACCAGTTACGTGAAAGATTACATTACCCACAGTAGGGGTAATCTTATAGCTCTGGCCCTACCTAGTTGGTCAATTGACATCGTTCATGTTCCCAATGTCATCATTCATGGATCCAACATTGCTTCTGTGAATATTCATTTCATCACCTAACAAAGACAAAAGAAAACAGATCATAGTAAAGTAGTCCTACTATAATTAACTAGATCACAAATAACTTTAATAAAAGAACTCTAATCACCATTCTCTAGCAACGAGGCTATTTTTGATGACGCTCAAATTACACTTTTTATGATTCAGAGTGTAGGACATTGTTAGCAATATAAACCCAGCATATAAGGTCAGGGGCAAATCCCACAAGGAACGGTAGGAATAGAATTCGATCAAGAAGTAGAAGCGTGTTCTAGATTTTTGTAGTGTAAAAGAAATCAAAATATAACATGATTTAAATCTATAGTTATGAGAGTATCATATTATATGAGTTAAATAGATTCAATACTAAAACAAGCAAGGTTAATTTGGTTGTAAAAGGTAGAAAAGACTTCTAGGGTAGGTTCGTTGTTAATTATATTATTCGGATAAGGGTAAATGCACAACTCAATTTCGTTAATTATCAATAGATAAGCAAAGATCACTCAATCATATGAAAAACATCTCTTGATCACTAGTCATATATCCATGCTAGCTCTCTCGAGCCTAAGTAAGGGTATTAACACAACTAATCTGATCCTTAGTAAAACCTCCTCTATCAAGCGAGATTATAATTGATAAATTCAAATCAACGGCTCATATCACCCTCTCAAACTGACATGAAGATCTAACATAAACATATGTGTGCAACCATGAATCATAAATAAAACATGTCAAATTAACAAAACCCATCAAATTAATGATTCTTGAGGTGAATACAAAAACTTAAATCCTAAAACAACAAATTAACTACATAAGCACCCCCTAGAAGTATGGAGTTTAGCTACACATTGAGAAATTGAAGAGAGTTTTACCAAAGTAATTGTCCTCCATTCAATTAAGTAAGTTAACAACTTCAAATCACAATGCCTAAAGCTAAAATCTCAAAAACAAAATCAAAACTCCAAGATAACTCAAAAGTTTCTTTTCTTTGATTCTTAATAGTGAAAAACGTGTCTTATTTGCCTTTGAAAAATCTATTTATACTTCAGAATGTAGGCAAAAACTATTAATTTAGACTAGTTCAGCGATGTTAGTCGAGCTCACCGAAGTGGTCGTTGAGTCACATTTCTGATCTCTTCCTCGCCTTTTGGTGCATTTCTTCTTCAGTTCATGGTTTCCGATCAGGTAAAATCGATATTTCTTGCTGACATGTTTGGTGAGTCACCCTTTTCTCATTTTGCATAGTTCTTAAGTCGCTTTTTTCCCCCAAAGTTTTGATCTTTTGGGCGAGCTTAGATGAGCTCGCCTTACTGATTGGCGAGTCGCCAAGATTCTTCCCTACTGGCCATTTTGATATTTATATAATGTTTATCTCTCAATGACCTTTATGTGAGCACGACGTGGTTCAACCATCTTTTCTCGGTGAATCGCCAAATGATCTTTCCATCGCCAAAATTTTTGAGTTGTTAGCCTTGAGTTCTAATTTGTTTGTTGAGCTTTTGGTGCATTTGGCAACTCACATACAACTCTTTGCAAGCCTCAACTTTCATTTTGCTCAATTTTGTCATGTTTACCTCTTTTCTTCAATATTTTGCACATGCTGGTCCTTAACTCCTTACATCTGCAAATGATCATGTTAGAGTCAGTCTTAGACATAATATAGGCAAAGAGGACACTAATTCATTGCATTTAAATCTATAAATGAGTCTAAATTACCAACGCATCAGTAGGTTGTAGATCTAGGGTTTGATCATAGTATGCCTCTACCTATCTTGAAGTCTGTGCCTCCTCTTAGAAAGGAGGTTTGGCTGAAGCGCTTGGAGGGTACTTCTCGGCACATACGCTCTATAAAGTTGAGCATCTGAGTAGAGTATCCTGCAATTCTGGTGTGGCCACAACTTTAGGTGAGGGCAGTTTGGATCTACCTATATCGTCTGATGCTCTAACTGCTTAAAATCTATATTTGGCTCTAGCATTGGTGCTGCAGCCTGGGCTCTGCCCTACCTCAGTGTCAAACTCAACCTTTACCCAAGTTGGGGGTCTATCTGCAAGCGTAGGGGGTCTATGTCTGCTTTGGGTAGATCCCATCCTCGTCAACTGAGAAAGAGTAAAACAAATAGGATTTAGATGTATTCATCATTATTAGTGCATAGTCAGAAATAAAAATAGTGACTTAATTCCTAACAATGCCCTATAGCCTTTTGAAGATTGGATATAGACATCATTGTACCGATCCGCGGGACTCTACTAGACACTTGATCCTATACTAGTGAGACCGATGAACCTAAAATCTGCTACCGGTTTGTAACAATCCAAATCCGAGACATGATGGTGCCTATTATTACCCCCGAGTAGGCAAGCCAATCCAACTCAAAATGCAAAAGTCGAACGTCAATTGAAATAAAAAGGCAATGACATAAGAAGGAGGAAGCAAGAATAATATAACAAAGAAACCGAGCCAGGTATAGACATATAAATATGATACAAAACATACAAAAAGGCCCAAAAGTGACCAAAAATGACGAACTGATGCTAGAACAAACCCATGACCTAATATCACCTATACAGAAGTTACTAAGTACAAAAGCAGACAAAATATATACACACTATAGAACTGATTGTCCAAAATACAAAATACAAGCCAGTACAAAAGAAGGAAGGTAAAAAGTCTCTAAACGCTGGGAGCTCACCATTATCCTAATCTAGCATAACTACGGATGATTAGGCATGCACTTTTATGGCTCAAACTAGGAGCTACATTATAATATGTGAAAGTGAAGTATGAGTATAAAAACATGGGGTACCTAGTAGGAATCATAGACCGACTGATATTACAAAGAATAAATATATATATGCAATGCAATGATACTAATAGCAACATAAAGCGAACCATGAACTACAACTATAGGTTCATCGGGGTATGGGGAGAACATAAAAGCCAAATAATCCAACAATAACATATAACCACAATAATGGTCTTAACCCATAGAATACTTGAAGAGCTTGTATATATAACAAGCCACAAATGTAATAATAATCTAAAAAAAATTATGGAGCTCCCAGAATAACACTTGAGCTCATCAATATCAAGGTAATAACTTAGAATATGTATTGATGGACCGCTAGGAGTTCACAGCTTGAGCTTATCAAAGGTCAATATAACAGTATAGCCCAAAGTCAATAAAAGGGTTGCGCAAAATCATACCTCGAGCTCATCAAAATCACAAAATGCCATAACAATGATATCACCAATATTTTTCAAAACCTTATATTTATTCATATACCAAATTCCTAGTCTCATCATTTATCCATTCATTTAAAATAATTTTAAATATTGGTGAAGCAACCAAGGCAAGTAGCATATCAAAAATCATGTATTACTCAAAGAAGGAGAAAAACCCACCATAGGCATCAATGCACAGTCCTGAGACTCCGGTGTACCAAAAGCACGGCCTCGGGCCCAACAGTTCAATGTCATAAGCAAGTAAGACACAAACATATGCCGAAGTTACAAAAAAGGGAAACTGAAACCAAACAAGTCAAAGGAGTGACACCTTAAGTTCAAGTCACCTAGAATAAAGTTCTACGGATACTAAGTGACGCAACCAAAACAAGCAAGCACCTAAACTATGGCATCATTGGCAATGGATCAAAACTATACCAAAGATGGCCATCGACTCCTAATTTACTCAAAAAGGCTACCAACAACTAGAACTAATCTAATCATGCAATAATACTCATAATATATCAATACTAACCTAGCTAAGTCTAAAGATAAGAATCTATAGCCTACCTCTAGGCAGAAACTGCACACGAATCGCTAAATCAGAGCTTTTTCTTTTTGGGTCGCCTCCAAATGGTGTCACTCTATAAAATTATTAAACAACACATCATAAATCTAATGATACCCATATTATCACCATTTAAAATGGAATCAAATCAGGTTAAAATTCAATATTGGGACTCACATACGAAATTAAAAAACCAACTCTATCACAAGGTCCCAATTAACTCAAGAAACTTGTGTCCCAAAAATGGACACATTCTGAGCACCAAAAGAGCTCGAATTAGTCCCACCAAACTTAACCCCTAAAAGGGTCAAAAATGAAAGATTTTAACGAAATTATGCTAGACTTACAAGGTTTTTGGGGCGATAAAGGGTTACGAAATGTCCCCTTAAGAATTTCCAAAACAATGCAACAAGAATGATTGAAAAAGACCAAGAAATGCTCTCAAAACCCTACATTATCTAAGTCCCGGAATGGGACTTAGGCTGCTGGAACGGGAATTAAATTTCACAGAAGTAAGTGAAATTGTCTTTCACGATCGTGGATTGAGGCCTGACCAAAATGCCCTTTATGATTGTGGCATTCAACCCTGTGATTGCAACAACGAGCGACCCCCACGTTTGTGATCACGATCCCCTTGGTAGCAAACGCTCAGGGTAATATGGTTTGCACCAGCGTTCAAATAGTGTTGAACTTTAAGTCTTTCGGATTTTCCCCGGAGTCCAGAATTCATTTGGAACCCTATCAACACAAATGAACTATGTTACCCAACTGGAAATGGGATTCCAGATTCAACGGAATAATGAAATAACCAATGGAGTTCGTCTCATCAAAACGTTGACCAAAGTCAACATTTTCAAAGAAAATACTTAGAATGCTCAAATGACCAAAAGCTCTTTTAGGTCACCTTAGGAACCAAACCAATGGTTGTTCTAGACTAAAATTATTATTCTAGTGCTAACCGCACTGACTAAATTTTCATCAAATCGCTTTTACCCAAAATGTTAACTGACGTCAAACTTGGCAAAAACTTTAAAGTTAAAATGACGAAGCATAAAAACTCAAAAAGAAGACTCTAAAACCCAAACCAACCTTCCTTCTAGAATAAAATGGATCTTGCGGAGCTAATTGAACTTTCGTAATTTCCATAAGACAATCGAATCTCCAGATGTTGACTAAAGTCAACTCTTTTCACTTAAAACATCTAACAAGGGAAAAACTAACACCAAGCTCACCCAACCACCTCGAGGAGAATGCAACATATCCCAACATCACACAAGGGATATACGAAAGCTAAAGAGAGGGGTAAAATGGTAAAATTATGCAAAAGCATGGAAATGACCTTGGAGGTCATTACACCACTTACCACTGATTGAGTTTGATTATAACAATAACTTTCATTTAAATATTTAAATGATCCCTTATGAGGCCCTTTATGAGAGAAGGTATAGATCGCCAATTAGTTGGTTTGAGGTTGGTGAAGCTTAGTTGATAAGGCCAGACTTGGTTCATCAAGCTATGGAGAAATTGAAGATTATTCAAGTGAGGTTCAAACTGAGCAAAGTCATCAGATATCCTACACTTATATTATGAGAAAGATTTAGATTTTAAGATAAATGATTGGGTTTATCTGAAAGTTTTGCCCATGAAAGGTGTCATGAGATTTTGGAAGAAAGGAAAGTTTAGTCCTTCATACGTTGGTCCTTACTAGATTATAAAAAGAGTTTGCAATATCGCTTATGAGTTAGACCTTCCATTAGAGTTAGATGTCGCTCATCTAGTGTCGCATGCTTTCATGCTTAAGAAATGCTTGGGAGATTATTCACTCATTGTTTCAAGGATAATGTTGAAGTTAAATATTGCTTGTCCTATGAGGAGATTCCTTTTAAATCCTTGATCGTAAGGTATTTAAATTATGGACCAAGATGTTACTTCACTCAAAGTCTTGTGGAGAAATCATTTTGTTGAGGAGGCCATATGGTTAGCCGAGGAAGATATGAAATTCAATTACCTGCATCTATTCGTTCCTCCTAGTGATGATGTTGAAGATAATATTCCTATTCCTATCTTTAAGTTAGTACCTTCTAGATTTTGAGCAATCGAATGACTTATTCTTGAGTTTGAGTCTTTGAGTTCTTGCATTGTATTTGTACCTTAAGTAAGCCTTAGCATGGTCATCATTCGAGGAAAAATCATCCCAATGGGGAAATATTATAACACCCTATACTATTGTAGCCTAGATAAATTCCAAGAACCCAAGAAAAATATTGCCCTGTGGCCACTCATGGGACCTATGACCCGTAGGAGTTCCTACGAGCCATAGATGGGACTCGTAGAGTCTCCTAACACTTATCAAAATTTGGAATCTTGAGGATCAGTCCAACAAACCAATCATACGACCCGTCACTTGTCCTATGACCCATAGGAATCGATTGTTGACTTAAGTATCACATTCCAGTAGCTACTAGATGAGTTTGAATCAATATTTTCATGAACCCTAGTTGAGTTACGAGTAACATTGTTTGCATTCACCTGAACCCTAGATGAGGTTTTCATCAATAATTTCATGCATTTTTTGAGTTGACAAAATAATTATTATCATTATTTAATTGAGAAAGAATTTGATCATGAGTTGAGTTTGAATAGTCTCTTAATCATTATTTTAAGCATGGGTTGAGTTAAAAAGTCTCTTAATATCTAGTTTGAGCATGAGTATAATTACATTTAAACATACATTTTTGAGATTGATTTGAGAAGTTAACTTATACTTTTAAATGCATTCATTGAGTTGAGATGATATTTATTTTAAAGAGAAGAGATGAGTTGAGTAATGTTGAGTTTTGGGCTAAGTCCAAAAGAGACTAAATAAGTTGATTGAGTAAATACATTCACTTGAGATATGAGCATAGTAAATTATATTTTTGGAGTATATTGAGCAATAATTTGGGTAAGAGTAAAGAACAACTCGAATTCATAAACTACGTAGCCAGCCTAGAATATGATTGTACCGTTCATTCGGGTGACTCCTCCTAGTCCTAAAAGAGGAATTTATTGGATCCAGAGATGTGTTTATGTCCCTTACCCTGGCAAGATATTAGATGATTGTGGAAATTAAAGCAGTTCCTCATATCCTCATGTAGATCATAAGTGATGATTGTTGGTTAGATGAACTCCTGAAGAGTAAAGTATTATATTTGAATAAAGTGAGTTACATTATTTATTTATATCTTTTAAAGAATTGTTTTTCCTATATATTGAATGTTTTATTGAGTTGAGCTATTTTCAGAGTTGAGTTGAGTATCTTGAGTAAGTTTCTTTTTTGCTATTTTACATACCATACAGTGCATATACTGAAGCTATTTGGTGCTGCTTTATTTCATGATGCAGACACTGGTGATAGGGATCCTCAATAGGTGCACCATTGAAAATCAGACTTCCATCCAACATTATAGTGAAACCTCTTTACATTTAGAGGCGCTCTAGAGTCTTTACATTTTCAGTATTTATTTACCATCTAGAGGTTGTCGTGGGCCTGTTTCAGTACTTGTTTAGGGACAGAATTTAGGGGCTTCATAAAATAGTCTGAAAGAGTTTGAGTTATTTAGTTTCAATCTTTTAAATTTATGTTTTGACAACATTGAGTTATAATATATTTAGACTATTTTGAGATTTACAATTAAGTAGTTGCGTTTATGTTCATACATGTGCCTATCTGAGTTACTTTTCATGAGTTAAGTCTTTTGCTTAGTGAGTTAGCAGGCCAATCGTTTGCTTGGAAACCAACAATGGTTTCTAAGTACCGGTCATGCCTATGGTGTAAACTTGGGATGCGACATATGCATAATTGGATTTACTGTCATTTATAAATTACTCAAATTATCACAAATACAGTGTAGGCTCTATCTTGATGTATACCCCATGATCATGGAGTAGTTAAGTGATAGATGTCATCTCTATTATAGTAGAGGTTAGTGCTTGATACTCAACTTCAGCACTCAATATTGCTACCATGATCTGTTCCTCAAAAGTCCATGAAACACAGTTTTCACCTAGGTAGATGTTATAGCCTGTAGTGGATCTCATAGTGGTATTGCATAATCCTTACTCAACATCTGAATATCCATATAACCTACAAGGTAAATGTGAGGTGAATCTGAGTCCATAGTGTAAAGTACCTTTGATGTACCAGAGAATCTTTTTAACTCAGTGAAAGTGTTCATTATTAGGACATTGCATAAACTGACTGACTAGATTCACTACATGAGTGATATCAGGCCTTGTAAGTGTCAAATACTGGAGCTTAGCTACTATCATTCTGTATATAGAGGCATCAACAACACTTCTAACATCTTTATGTAAACCATGTTTTTGTGCCAAAGGAGTAGCTACAGCTATTGCCAATGTCATATCAGTATAGTTAAGTAGTTCAACAAAATACTTACTCTTACTTAAGTGAATTCCTCCTACAACATATTTGACTTCTACTCCCAGAGAAAAGTGTAGAGGACCATGATCTTTCATAGAAAATTATCTTTCAAGTTGTAGAACCAACTCTGAGACAAGTGATTGAGTACTTCCTGTTACAATAATGTCATCTACATATATCAAGAGCAGTATAATCCTTTGTGAGTTTGTAGTGTGAACAAGAAGGGGTCTACCTTACTATAGGTGAAGTCAAGGTGCATAAGGTTCATGTTAAACCTATAAAGGAAGGATCTTGATGCCTATTTAAGATCATACAATTCCAT
Source organism: Solanum dulcamara (assembly GCF_947179165.1). Lineage (NCBI taxonomy): Eukaryota > Viridiplantae > Streptophyta > Magnoliopsida > Solanales > Solanaceae > Solanum > Solanum dulcamara. Next base: position 22,788,710 of record NC_077242.1, read on the forward strand.
CTTCAACAGACAAATAATATGGGGGTGCCTAGGTGTTACACCCCATACTTTGGTACCTTGGAACGCTTCTTAAGATTCTTAAGTTTTTGGGAAGGCTCTTAAGTTTCTTAGAAGTCATCATGTGAGTTGGATAATCTATAACTCTATCAAATAATCCTATGAAAAGGAGAAGGAGATACTCCATAAGAGAAAAGATTGGAAATAGGGTTATATGGATTTGAAATGAGTTGGGGGCCAAAATAACAAGTCGTAGGGCTCGACTTGCTTGCGTAGGCTACCAACTTGGACATATTAAATACTTAAGCTACTGGAATACATGTTGATCTCACGTAGAAAGGATTTCCTAGGTTCTTAAAGTAAGACGAGATTACGAAGCCATGGAAGAGGCGAAAGAAGGTGTAGCACCTACTCGGAAGCAAGTAGGTGATGCACCTACTCGGAAGCAAGTAGGTGATGCACCTACTCAGAAGCAAGTAGGTGATGCACCTACTTGTACTAAGTACGTGATGCACCTACTTGGGGATGGACCCCACTGCCACATGGCAACATATGAGAGGCTGCATGGTGTGAGGTGGTATCCTAGGGGCTACCACATGTCACCCCTAGGAGGATGCCATGTGTCACATCCTAATAAAGGGTATATATATGTGTTAGTATGAGTAATCTCTCATTTCAACATCTATTCCTTAGCCAAATTTTGAGAGAAAACTAGAGGAGCTAGAGAGACTAGCTACGGGTTCCCTCCAATTCAAGGTAAGTCCCCGATTATTGATACATAAATTAATTATTTAAGGTATCATATGGTGATATAGTGGTGTTTAATAATGTAAAATCTCATTTTGGGGCAGTAAAGAAGAGATACAAATAGTCCGTTAAGTTTCAGCATGTTAAGAGAACTTCCGAGACATGTTTTAGCAAGGTATGGCTTGGTTCTCTTCTTCCACGTTTTGGTAAGTTTTGGAAATGATATGAAGGTGTTAATAATATAAATTTATGGTTTGTATCAGCACAAAATGGATAGCAAACAACCACAACATTTCAGCCGCAATTAAGGAACATCCGAGACGAGTTTTGGTAAGCTTTGGCCAATTTCGGGTAAGGTAAGGGTTTTTCTTTCAATTTGGAGTTTATGGCGTGGTTATGGAGTGTACTACACGTTTTAAATGTGTATTTAAGTATAGAAATTGCAAAAGGATGCTTGACGTTAGAAACAAACTAAACTAAGGTCGTTATAGTTAAACCAAAGTCGAGTAGTGTGTTGTGGTTGTTGTGATGTACTTACAGGTGGTTTGATTATGTGTTTCAGGGCTGGAGAGTATTATAAAATGTGTGTATTTGCTTCTGGTTTCAGATACATGACCCTCCGTTTCATAGGGTTAAAGGTTTTACGAGATAGAGACTAAACACCTTATTTTGGTATCATAGTTTTGGGCGAGTCGTTTGAAGTTTGTATTGTATAATGTTGAAGTGGTTTACCATTATATATGCTGCTGATTGTTGTTGTTGGTTGGCTTCTAAGGTTTGGAGGTTAAAGCGAAGTTTGAATAGGGCAAGTTATAGGGGAGATGCTGCCTGATTTTTGCTAACTTCGAAATAAGTAATGAACTAGTCTAAGGAAATGGATAAGGGATTGGTTCCTATGGGTAATTACTGGTAGAATTACAAGCTGGAAAGTCAAATTTCACTAACCTTAGAATTACTTTCATGTTAAATAGGTTCAAGAGACGACGAGGCGAACGTGTTAAGAGTAATCCGTAAGAGGTATGTAAAGCTAACGTTTCTTTCTTTTGGCATGTCTTCGACATAAGTGTATTAAGCTTATTCTATCTCTTGGCATGTTTTAGGCACAAATATGTAAAGCTAATCTTCCTTTTTGGCATGGTTTTATGAAGCAAGTATATGACTTTTATATAGATTCAAGGAAGTTCCTATTTATAGAGCCGCTAGGATGGCCAACTTCTTGTTTTTCCCAAAGATATTTTGTTATGTCTTGATATGTGTATATGATTCCGAAAAGTTCTATTTTGATATAACCCATAGTAACTTTTAAAAGGTACTTGATATGACTTTTGTCTTGATTTTTTAATGATAGCTCATTTTAAGTACCCCATCGAGTCTCAAATATGATTTAAATTGCATTTAGTTTCTCACTACTCCACTCGTGGATGCCTCAATGCTTCTTTCACTGAGCCTGGGCCAGGATTTGTTATCATGCATACTTCTTTACATTATTCACCGTGCCTCGACGTGAGGGGGCAGATATGACCTGTACATGGGATTTGTGGAGTTATGATGTGCCATGTACACATATGATATGATATGATCTGATATAACCATCTGATATAATATGATCTATTATGGAGATATTCCGTACTCTGGAGTTATGATGTGCTGTGGCTCCAGTGATGGGGCAGCGACCATAATTTGTTCATTGAGTCTCATAATGGGGCCGGATATGGCATATATTTTTTGCATATATTATCTGTGGTTATGAAAAACATTTTGGTATTCTAGATATTTTGCTCATTTTTGCACCTTCTGTTCTGGTAATGGATTTACTTGTTACAGTCTGTGCTTTACATATTCAGTACAATTTCTGTACTGACCTCCCTTTCTTTGGGGGGCTGCGTTACATACCCATAGGTACAAATGCTCGGTTTGCTGATCCGCTCGCCTAGAATATCCACCCTGTTGATTGGAAGTGCTCCTTTTTCCGAAGCCCTATTTTGGTACTAGATTTTTATTTGCATATTTAGACATGTTGGTTAAGGGAAAAATGGGGCCCTGTCCCATTATATGACTAGGCTACCATTCTGTAGAGGTCTGTAGACTTGTGATGTGGGTTATGTATATATGTTTTAGGCTTGTGTTCAGTGACGGCCTTAATGTTCTTCGTATGCTACATCTATTTTCGTGCGCACTCTAACGATCTCTTTTAATTTCCTCATTTGTCTATTTTGCTAACATACTAAGTGGGGCTAAGGGTACGTATGGGTGCCCAAATCGGGTACCAGTCAGGGCCTACGGAGTTGGGTCCTGACACTAGGATCAAAAAATTCAAAAGGTTGACTCATGTATACCTCCTCTTGCAACATTCCATGTAGAAATGCATTTTTGATATCTAGCTACCAGATTCTCCACTTAAAGTTAATAGCAATAGATAGACCCACCTTAATATTTGTGGCCTTAATAACAAGGTTAAAATTTCTTCAAAGTTTATCCCTTCAAGTTGTGAAAAATCCTTGACAAGTAGTCTTGCTTTGTATCTATCTACTATTCTATTGGCCTTTAAGTTGGTCTTGAATAGATGGTTTGAACCAACTAAACTCATACCAATAGATTTAGGCATTAATGTCCATGTCTTGTTTCTATGTAAAGCATTGATTTCCTCATGTATAGCTACAAGCCAATGTGGTGACATGGTTCATTAGTATTCTTTGGTTCCCTCAAACTCTCTTCTTTGTTGCTAGCAACACGAGATTAGTGATGATGCTTTGCCTTGTATCTGGTGATCGTGTGGTGCCCTTGTGGTGCAAGGGGTGTATACATTGAGGCAGCTGACTATAGTGTAGTACATTTAGATAGTTTGTTCTCTGTCACAATCCACCTTCATCTAAGGTATCAATATGACTATCACCATTAAAAGGATAATTATTGTTATATGTTTAGTATCATTATCACCAGTAGGCTATGTATCACCAACAACCTACACTTTCTCTAAAGTAGGATCATCACCATCAGAAGGTATGAGTGTTGTTATATATTCAGTAGCATTATCACCAGTAGATTGTGTATTATCAAAAACTTGTACTTCCTATGAAATAGGGTCATTATGTGCCTGTAATTTGGAGAAAATTTCAACAAAAGTAGCTAGACAAGGTGAGACATCAATATTAGTCTGATTTTAACTTAGAGTAACAAAACGTAATGTGTTTTCATCAAAGAAAACATGTATGGACATATACACTTTACTTGTTGAAGGATAATAACATTTGTAACCTTTGTGCAAACTATTGTATCCTATGAACACACAAGGGTACATCTTTGTACTGAAGTTGTTGCTACCATTGATATATGGGAAACACCTAAAACAAAATAATTTTAAGATGTTATAATCAGGTTTCTCACCATATAACTTAACAAATGAAGTCACCATATTTAAGACTGGAGAGGGCAGTTTATTAATGATATACACTACAGTGAGAAAGGCCTCAACCCATAGAAACAAAGGAAGATTAGCATGGGGTAGAAGAGTTAAACCAATCTTAACATTATGCTTATGTTTTATTTCTAAAACTCCATTTTATTCAGGTGTGTTAGGACATGAAATATGCCTGATAATACTACAATCTTCTAGATATTTAATGTAGTTTGTTTTGATAAATTCACCACCTTCATCACATTGGAATAACTAATCTCTTCATAAAATTATTTTTCCACCATTTTTAAAACTTTGACAAATACTTCAAATAATTCAAACTTCATTTTCAGCAGATAAAGATACTTATACATGTGTGATCATCTACAAACACTATATAATATCTCATATGCAGAGAAGATTTAACAGAAAAAGGTCCTCATAAATCACTGTGTACTTTCAATAAAGGTTACTTCTCAATTTTATTCCTCAAGACAAATAAAAGTTTACAAACTTTGCCCAACTGACAACTAGAACATACAATGTGAATTTTATTACAACTACTAACATTTATGCAGTTATTTCTATTAAAAACTTTTAAGGACTTCAAACTAGGATGTCCTTGTTACAGCCCACATCTTTGAACTCGGAAGGTCCCTTAAGTTACTTAGAAGCTAGTATGTGAGCTACTTAAGTTACGACCCTATTGAACAACTCTAAGAAGGGAGAATGTGACACCCGTGGTAGGGAAGGTTGGAAATAGGGTCAAGAGAAGTCGGAAGGAGTTGGAGGCCAAGTAACGAGTCGTAGGACTCGATTTATCTACGTAAGCTACTAACTTGGAAGTCTTACACACTTAAGCTATTGGAGTACGTACCAAGCTTGGATAGCATGGGTTAGATAGGCTCTTAAAATAAGACGAGATTATGAACCTACGAGAGGGAGCAAAAACTAGTTTCCGAACTTACGAAAGTGAAGCAAGCAGGTGACAAGCAAGCAGGTGACAAGCAGGCAGGTGACTCACCTACTTGGGATGGACCCCACGCTGCCACGTGGCAGTTTTGTGTTGGAAGCTTGGACGAGGTGTCACCCTAGGAGGCTGCCACGTGTCACCCTAGGGGGATGCCACGTGTCACCTCCTAAGGAGGTGTATATATACATGTTGGCTGACTCTTTAACTTATTTTCCATCCAAAAACATCAGCCAAATGAGAGGAAAAACGTGAAGAACCAAAAGGAACAAGGCAGCAACGTTTTTGAAGAATTAAAGGTGAGTTCTTCGATTTTTCATCTGTGAATTAATTAGCTATGGTGTTCCTCAAGCACGTGGAGATGTATATATGTATATATATGTATATGATGATGACTAAGGCATCGTTTCTTTAACCTTACGCCTAGAAACTTGAAAGAAAGTTGAAGGAAAAAAATGCTAAGAACTAATTAACCAACCCGTTTTTGGAAGGGACTGTTGTTGGTAATATTGGTATAACTTCTTGTGTACAGATTCGTTTTGAATGATTTAATATGTTTTGGAAAGGTATTTCATGGGTATATAACTTTCATTTAGACTCCAAAATCCAGTTTTACTTGTAGCATCTCGAAACAGGGTGATAAAGTATAGAGGAGGTACTGCCCAGATTTGGTTTTGGAAATCCTACACGGACAGCTGTGAGTGTTTTGGTCATATCTTTTTGTAAAATATTGATGTAGGGATGATTCAAAATTATTTGAGACCCTAAGACACATGTATATAACTTTCATGAAGGACGTAAATCCTGTTTCCCTCCATTACCCCTTCGAAATGAAGCGACAAGGTAAAACAGTAAGCTGTCCAGATTTCACATTTTGGATAGTTTTGGCGGGTTTGACAAGTTTAACGTAAGGTAAGGCCTTTATATTTAACTTTGAGCTTTATGATGTTGTTATGGAGCATTTTACATGCCCTATAGGTGGCTGGAAGTGTGTAAATATCATTGGAACACTTGACGTTCAGAATAAACTAATTGGAGTAGCTAGAAGTGAATTGTCATCGAAATAAAGTGTCGTTCTTGTGAGTTGCTGCTGCAGGGGTGTGGCTTGTTTTTTCAGGGACTGAATATGTCCTAATGTGGGTTAGGGTGCTTCTGGTTAAAGCCACATGACCCCTCGTTACGTATAACTAAAGGCGTCACAAAATAAAGGCTAGACGCCCTATTTTGATATCGTATTTTTGAATAAATCATTTGGAGTTTATGTTGTATATTGTTGGTATGAATTGCTGCAGGTTATTGTTGTTGGTTGGCTGTAGGTCTTAGGGAACTAATTGGAAATTTGGATAGGGCACATTATAGGGGAGGTGCTGCCCAATTTTCGTCGACGCCTTAGCGAATAACAGAATTAGTCGGGGAAACGACTAAGGAAATAGATTCCATTAATACTAAGATGTAACCTAGAGTGTTGGAAAGTAAAAGGGGTTGATATTCATACTACTTTCATGTTGAATAGGTTCAAAGGACGGCGAGGCAAGCAGGATAAGGAATAATTCAGACAAGGTATGTAAAGCTTTCTCTGGGCATGTTTTGGTATAAGTTCGTACAACTATCTTTCTTTACTTTTCGCAAGTTTTAGCCTTAAGTGAATTGTGTGTGGAATGTGGGGATAATTCCATTCCCAAAACTCCAAGTATGCCTCATAACCCCTATCCACTGCTTAGTATTGGAATTTCTGCAAGGATTGAGTATTGCCTAGTAAGGCTTCTACGTGTTAAACACTAGTGTGTGGAAAGCTATCTCTCATTTTCCTTGATACGTATTTAGTACGAAAGTGAGATTATGATGCCATAATGATTCACCGAGCCCCATGATGGGCCGGGTATGAAATATGTGTATGAAGATCCCATAAAGGAAAGTACAGACTATATATAGTTTATTCTCTTTCTTCTTCTGGCATGTCTTAGTTGTAGGTTAAACATGATATGAGTTCTTGGGTAACTCCATTCTTAGCATCTCTTATTTACGTCTGAATATCGGACTTTTATAATAATCGAACTATTTTCCTAGAAACTTTTATATGTTAAAAAGGTAACAAATGTACAGGCTCCAAGTCTTACAGACTATTTGTTAACAAATATTTCTGGTTCCATGAGCGATTTGGCTTTACTTTAGTACATGTCTAGGAGCCCCGAGATTATAATTGATATTGCCCATAATGGCATTTAGAAGCCATTCGAGATGACTACACTACTACTCGAGTCCTCTGACAAAATTTTAATCTTCTTATACGGTCAAGTCTCTGATAATGATTTAAATTGCATATAGTTACTCACTACTCTACTCGTGTATATCGTAACACTTCTTTCCCTGAGTCCCGGGCCAGGATATGTTCTCGTGCACAGTTCACTGCATTATTCCCTGAGTCCCTCAATAGAGGGCCAGGATACGTGTATAAATATATGATGATGTGTTGTAATAAGGTGGTGATGGCACTGGGGCCATGATGGTTTTACAGAGCTGATTTTACAGAGATGATTCACCGGACCCCCGAAAGGGCCGGCTATATGATATGACTCGAACATGCATGTTTTTGTAATTCACAAAGTACAGGTACAGGTTTCTGAATTGATATCTTATCCCCTATTCTCTATCTCAGATATGCTTCCAGTTGTATTATATTATGTTTTACATACTCAGTACATATATCGTACTGACCCCCTTTCTCGGGGGACTGCGTTCATGCCCGTAGGTACAGATACAGATTTTGGGAGTCCATCAGCTTAGGATTCCATGCAGCTCAGCTGAAAGAGGCTCCATTGTATCGGGGCCTAGTTTTTGATACTGTCCATGGATATATAGAAATTGTTTTATCCATTCAGGGGTACTGCGGGGGCCCTGTCCCGCCATATGTTGTCATTTATATGTTTAGAGGTCTGCATACATGTATATGTGGGTTGTATATGTCAGTTTGGTTTAGCTGGGTCTTTATGATATATTGTACATATTGTTATGTTATGGCAGCCTTATCGGCTTGCGTGCACTGTCAGGTTGTGATACAAACGGAAAGGGCTACAGGTATATGTAGATGTTATCGCCCAGTGGGGCTCTTTTACATAACATTATTTTATATATAGTTCAATGTGACCACAGCTGATAGATATGTGTATGGGGGGATCCAGGTCGGACCTCAGTCGCGACCTACGGGGTTGGGTTATGACAGAAGTGGTATCAGAGCAGTTTATCCTCGGATTGTCTGCAGACCGTGTCTAGTAGAGTCTTGTTTATCGGTGTGTTGCGCGCCATATCTATAAACAGGAGGCTACAGGATATTTAGGATGTTACTTTTCTTCTACATCTGAGATCGTGCTATAGATCCGAGTCATAGGAAAATTCCTTATACTGACCTTGGATCTTAACAGAAAGACGACACCAACAGAAGGAAGTAATTGACGAGATGAAAAGTTACGAAGCATGCAAGTAAGTGAAGTAAAGCCACGGAAGATATCCATCGGGTAAGGTATTGAAATATAAAGTTGAAACCTGAAAGAAAAGCAGACAGAAAGTGCAACAGATGCAGTTTGAAGTGGGACATATGAGGTAAGTCCAGTATTTTTATATTATTGTTGACGTTGAAAGCCCTGTGTGGCTGCGATATGAGATGATATTGAAAGCCCTGTGCGGCTGTGATGTGATATGTATATATATGTGTTGGCCCTATGAGGCATTGCTGGGTCTTTATGATATATTGTACATGTTGTTATGTTATGGCAGCCTTATCGGCTTGTGTGCCCTGTCAGGTTATGATACAAACGGAAAGGGCTACAGGTATATGTAGATGTTATCGCCCAGTGGGGCTCTTTTACATGACATTATTTTATATACAGTTCAATGTGACCACAGCTGATAGATATGTGTATGGAGGGATCCAGGTCGGACCCCAGTCGCGACCTACGGGGTTGGGTTGTGACAGTCCTAATCTAGTAAGCCACCTATTATCTGATGTGTTTCAATCGTGTGTAGCAATTAAAGAAGGAAGGATATTATTTTTCAAAGCATATAGTCCACCTCTCTTATATCCCTTGGCTAGTAGTGTCTCTGTCTTCTTGTCCTTTACAATAAAGTTAGTTTCATCAAATTCAAGAGTGCAAGAATTATACTTCGCAATTTTACTAACTGGAGTATATTGTTAGTAATCTTAGAAACTACAAGAACCTCCTGTAATTTTTGACCTGATTTAGTTATATTCCTAACAAGTGTTATTCTAATTGTGATACATTCCCAATAATGATTTTATCAAATTCATTATAGTATTTAAGATCAGATAAACTAGTTGAGTTATTTGTCATTTGATTACTGGATCTTGAGTCCACATACAAGGTGTCATCAGTAGTAGATGTATTCTGCAGATTGACACCAACTAGTGTTTATGGTAGTTCATCTACAGATTGGTAAGAGTAGTCCCATGGATAAAAACACTTAAGAGGAGTATGGTTATTCGTACCAAAAATTTTACATGACTTAGTGTTGTTCCTTTCCTTATTTCCACTTGAAAAACTTTGATTACGCTGAGAAACTGGTCATTGTTCATCAGGCTCAAAACCTCCCCCTCTAGAGTTGAAATTATTGTTTCCTCTTTTCTGTGAGTAGTTTCCTCTTCCGCTAATCCTTTGGGTAGAGAATTCCATGTTATGTTTCTGTTTTGGTGCTTATTCTTCATCCTACCTCATATAAAAACCCATAAAAGCATTAACAAATTGGTTAAGGGAGGAATATGGTGTCTTACCTAGCATGACATTTCTGAAGGTCTTGTACTTGAGACCTAAACCTCTAGCAAAATTGATTACTTTCCTATGTTCATCCAAAGGCTTGTAAATGGCTTCAAAGCCATCACATATGCCTTTGAATTCCATAATGCATTCATCAATCTTCATATTTCCTAGCCTAACACTTTGTAGTTGTTGTTTAAGCTGAACTTTGTTGCTTGAAGATAGGCTTCTTCCAAGCATTCCCACATCTCCTAGGCAGATAAGCAATCCACAATCAGGTACATTCTTTCTTCTGTCAAGATGCCTGAGATCCAACTCCTTACCAATACAATTTTCTCCTCCCAGTCATCAGTGCTGCCACTATCTTCTATATTTTTCTCAATAGTAGTGGTTATAGCTTTCTCAACCGCCTATCTAGTAGAACAACTACTTTTAGTTGGATCTTTACCCATGATGAGATAAGTTAATCTTATCTTCTAAATCAACTACATTATTTGTGTTCTCCATATGAGATAGTTTGTTGGGTTAAGTCTAATGGAACAAGCTGCAATAAGATGTTGACAGGAAGAAGTGGACATGGTATTGGTAGGGGGAGATATTGCAGTTGGATGTATGGTTATTTTAATATACAATATTTAAAGAGCGGAACAGATTATATGCTTTGATACCATGTAGAATGGTCACCTAAGAAATAAGAGAAATCAAAGATTGTATTAATGATGAATAATCGAGTACATGCTCGTTTATATAGGAGAGAGTTTCTAGAGTCCTAGACTAGCTAAACCTAGAGTTATACTACAACTATACAAAACTAATATTTTACCCCTTCCGTCAGTTACCCCCGAGTCATTTTAGATTGGGTATGAAAAATTAATTTTTGAACATCTTGTGAGAAATTGAGATTTTTTTAGAGAAATGAGTTTTAAAGGCTTAAGTTTTCAAATTTTGAGTTTCAGAGTCATTTGGAGTTTCGAGTCTCGTAAGGAAATTCGTCAATTCCATCAGTTTTAGAATGTGTAAATTGTTCTAGGAGAGTTTTCGAAATTAGAGTTGGAGTTGAAACATGGATTTTAGGTCCCAAGTTGGAAATTAAGTTAAAATTTGATCCAAGTTTAACTTTGGTCAACATTTGGGGTTCTAGAGCTCGGATTAGATTTCTGATGGTTTCATTTTATCCATAAGGTGATTTTAATGTTTGAATGACCTTCATCATAATTTTTAAAGGTCCCGAGATCATTTTGGTATTTTGGAGACCTAAGTTAGTCTATTTACGACTTTTTAAGTTTTGAGTCAAAGAGACCTCGAACTCGAATTCTGATGGTTCCACTGAGTCCAAAATGTTGAATTTAGTAGGGTGACATATAAATTTTCTGTACTTGGGATTCAGAACGAATCCCGAGGGTCCAATAAGAGAATTTTCTACGTTTGTAATTGCTAATATCAATTGTTTGTGCCACCTTGTTTGTGTTCGTGGCTCTCCATCTGCATTCGCAAAGAATTTTCTTCTAACTTCTGAGAAGGGGTTGCATTCACAGAGCTCTGGTCTGGTGACCTCCGCATTCGCGGGTGGTTGGTCGCATTCGCGAAGGCAAAAAATGGCCTGAACAGTGTTTTAAACCCTATTTAGAGAATTAGACCCCATTACACCATTGTTGGACCTTGGGGAGCACGGGAGGGATAAATTTCGAGAGATTTTTGAGATGAATCATTGGGATAAGTTCTTTTATCATGATTTCATCATTTTTCATTGATAATTTATGATTTTAACTCGAATTTGGGGAGTTCAAATTGTGTAATTGGGAGTTTGTCAAGAACATGAAATTTTTGGTAAATTGATGATTGTGAGCTCAATTTAAGCCCAAATTTAATTCCGTTTTCACCAATAGATTCCAAATAATTCAAGGGTTATTTCATGTAAAAATTTCACATTTTCTATTTGTTTTCAAAATCGGGTATTTTGGGTCAAATTCGGCCCAGTTTTCAAAAAACTTAATTTGGGTATCATTAGACCCGTGTTCTCATTAGAATTATATATTAGAAGAGATTATATTGATTCAGAACATTGGCGTAAGGATAAAGCTCAAATTCTAGAGTAGTTCGAGGTTGAAATCGAGGCAAGTGAATTTTTAAACCTATTCTTAAGATTGCAGGATCATGTATTCGTGTCTTATGTATTGATGATGGATAGGAAGTAGTTTTAAGAACTGATTGATATTCAATTAAACTTGATGATAATAATGGGATAATAAATAGATAGTTGAGATGAGTTAGCATATCATGTTCGATATGATCAAACCTTGGGCTTGTTGTGGATATCTGGTTATATTTATATACTTTTGTTATGTTATGAAGCATGATTGTGAAATTTAGATAAGGGTAATTGTCTAAATATTGTGAATTACTGGATATTGACTCATTATGTGATCATGGACTATATGTTATTATATGTGAATATTCATTATGTATTCACTCATGACTTGTGCATATAATTATCTGCTATGGCTAAGGAAATGATATGAGTGAGCTATTGGATATCTTAGTGGCTAATGTCTCTACCGGCGTGGTTATTGGCCGAGGTCTTTTTCGGTGAATATAATGGCCGAGGTCTTTTTCGGTAGATATTATAATCGAGGTCTTTTTCGGCAGATTCGTGGTCCATGTGAGTCCCCCATGGGTTCGGGTCCGAAATGATCAGTGGATGTGTATCATTAGTACAGACATGTATCACGATATGTGATATTGCATTGTATTTCATTGTGTCATATATCTTTTGCCATTGTGGATGATTTTTCTCGTTATATTCCCTGATCTGTATTATTTATTGTGCTGATTTGCTTGCGAATCGAATCGTATTGTTGTTTAATGTTATTAGAACTATTAGACTAGGCTTCTTTCTATGCAGCTTATAATCTGGGGTGGGATGGTGTAACAGGACTACGTGTATTTTACTAGCTTGTTTAGTCTTAGGTGTTTACTTGTTGGGTACTACATTGTTGGTACTCACTCCTTGCTAACTACACTTGTGTAGGTTTTGAGCTCGAACAGTGACCCTGTTGTCTTTCGTTCATCTGAAGCTTACTAGAGGAGACTTGGGAGGTAATTATTGATGCAGGCGATCTTTTTAGTTCCTCTTTACTTTTGGTTTGTTCTATTTGAGAGATAGAGTTTTGAGATTCGTAATTATTTCAGTATCTATATATTTAGAGGCTTGTATTTATAACAACCAGTATATGGGGGATTTTATATTTCACTAAGTTTCGTCTTTATCTATATTTATCAATCTAAAATTGTCTTCCGTTTTTATCTTCCACATTTATGATTTGGGTTTAGTCTGACTTTTCCAGTGGAAAAAGATAAGTGCCATCACACCTATATTTTGGATAATGATAAAATTATATCAGATCCCTAGGTTCATAGGTCTCACGTGTACAAGCCAAGTCTAAGTAGAGTTTCAAGGATCAATAAGAAGACGTCTGTACTTATCTTTGAGAGGCTATGAAGACTGTTAGGAAATATCTTCACTTCTTGATTCTCTATAGTGCGTCCTTGTTTTGATACAATTCTTATCATTTCACTCTGTCCTCTTTCTTATAGTGATGACTCATGTTTGGTCCTATGTAAGAGTAATGAAGGTGTCATCGCTTGGTTATAGTATCAGATCTGGCATTGAGGCAGAAGTAATATAATTTGAGGAAGGATGTGTGGTCAGACTTGGAATGCTCTGTGACTCAAAAGAGATGAGTAAGGTTTTGGTTCAATGTAATGTTTCGAGATTATGGCATTGAAAGATGAACCATTGTCAAGAGACTTCATGAACATCTCATCCTGTCTGGTTAGTTATTCAACAATAAAAAATAGCATTGATATGGCTTATTTAACATCTAAAGTGGTTTGACAGTAAAGGGTGGTATAATTAGGAGAATGAGTATGCAGTAAGTACTGTGACTTTGGGGAATACAGACTGTGAAACTCATCATAAAAGGATAGATTGCATGGTGTATGATGATGATGATGTTACGTCAACCGGGATCAAAATTTCCACGACAATTTTATAGAGTGGGTGTACATCAAAAAGGATTACGAATAGTCAACTGTCATGGTACCTATGTTTACTTGGGTGAAGGTATGGGCTGTGTTGCTTCTGCTATCAACCTGGCTTGTGGAATGGTAAATTTTGCTTTCAACTAGAGACTGAAATGATTTGGTAATGTTTTGTGTCTATTTAATAGGTATAAATGTGTGGATTATTAGAGTATGGCCTTCTCAGTCAATATGATATGATATAGTAGTGGATCTAGTAGATATTTACGGTGTGGTACTAGTGATTCACGGAAACAAAGGGATCTATGGAGATATCAGTTATTTGACCTATTTGGGTAACGAGGTTTTGATATTGCATTCTCAGTGTAGAAATTAAGCAGTTGTTAATATGAATGCTTAGAGTATGCATTATTTATAATGAAAGTTATAGTTGTGGTTTGAGTGAATCGGTCCTGTTCTCTCTCTTTGGCAAGGTGCGGCATTTGAATTGATATGGTTAAATTAGGGACTGGTGACAATTCATGATAAGCCAAAAGGAGTAGACTCATATTGAAGAGACAAGTTTATGGGTATGGAAAGTTTAAACGAGTACACCTATGCGAAGGAAACTTGGTATACCAAGGAGAAAGTATGTATGAGAAATGATTAATTCATGGGATTCGACTATACTATGAGATTAAGGTATCACGTCGATGATAGTATTAACTTCGTGATAATGGCAAGAGATGTTAAGCATGGTACTGAAAGAGTTTGAGATAGACTATGATTTAGGCGCCACTATGTGGTAATGGTTTTCGATTAATGGTGTCTAGTATGATAATAACAACTTGTGAATATCTAAGGTTGTGGCTGCCACTACTCGATGAGTAGTGTTGTTATTTTATATGAAAGTTGGTATTGTGCATTAAAAATCACTCGATCAAATTGATAAGAGTCTCAACTTATAATGGGAGAATCAGTGGAATCTAGTTTGGCCTTCGGAATTAGGCGAGGACAAGAACACTTACTCTGATCAAAAAGTTTAAGGATTTAACTTTAGGGATGTTGGAGATTTGGGTTTGAAAAATATGTGATTTCATTCATCTTGTTTTGGTCATGGGAATAGTACCTGATGTTCATAAGATGAGTTGACAATTCGTCAAGGTTGGAGTCCATGGACACTCAGCTCAAGTGCCGTGGTAAGTTCTATAGTGATTTCAAGTTGACGACTAGCACAGTTTGGGTTCCTAATGAGAGACGTGGTAAGATTGACGTATAGGTTTTTAATGATAAGCTAAGGTATGTGGGAGCATAAAATATTCAAGGTATAGGCTAATGTTGATTGAGAAGGGGATTGATTTACACAATTTGAATTAGAATTCAGGTTTGCGCATCATAAGTCTACATTCATGGTGGTTGGTTTTGTGAAGGTATGAATTGGCAAGGGAAGGAAGGATTGATTGTTGAGCAGTTTGAAGAAATTGAGCATGATTCAAGTTGTGGAGTTTATTACTCTCGGTACTAAAAGAGTTCAATGAATTCTTCATTTGTGAAGTTTGATTTAAGGTAACGGGCACTATGATGTGGATGTTTGGCCAAGAAATAATAATGATAAATGAGTTAAGAAAAGAAATATGAGTTTGGCGCATCAAAGAGTTCAAGCATTTGGTATTGGGTCATGGGTATGAGTTAAAAGTTTGAATTTTTTGGCAGTATTGCATAGTGGGTACAAGCTAAGAAATGTGAAGAAATAAGACCTTAGGTGTAGATCCGTAGGTTCAAAGTTGAAGGTTGTATGGGTTTTTTCCTCTGTGTTAAGATATGATAATACAAGGTGGGATGGTTAAGCACAAATGTATGATGGGTCATCAACGACTTTTTGAAGGTTTGGTTTGGTTTTAGATTGGGTAAAAGACAGTAAGGTATCATAGATTTTATGTTTGATGTGGGGCTGAATTTCTCAAATTATGATATGCGACTTATGAATGCACTACAGAGCGAGATATAGTTTTGTATGCTCATTAAGGCTCTCAAGTGGGATTATTACTACTCTGTTGATGGGATTACACAAACTACAGCGAGGCATTCCATGGGTCATGTGTTCTTAGTATACAAAATTATTAGGGTGATCAAGGGTTCCTCTAGGTTTTGGAATCAAGTACATAATGGTTGAATAATAGTTGGATATGGGTAAGTGAAAGATTATGTGAAATAATAGTGAGCATGACTCAATAGTTTTATCTTTATGGGAAGTTCTAGGAGATTTGGAATTAGGATTATCCATATTGGGTGGGACTCATACCTGTCATAGGATGCTTATATGGAAGGAGAGAGGTCCATGATTCAAAATTTTGGACACAACAATGTGTTTCTATAAGGACCTAGATACTAGTGACGGTTGGACAAGTAAAGTAACTCGCCGGTGTGATCATGATGTTCTGATAGTATTAGAAGTGTTGGCTTAGTGGAGTACTATAAAGGGTATGTCAAAGTTGGTAAATGGAGTATGTCTATGATTGTTTTGAGACCGGGCAGGGTGATGGTGAAGTCAGATGAATACGGATACGTGCTATGGACATTATGAAAGAAATATCTTGCGTTATTCGACTTTGGATCGATACACTCTAATGCGACTACCTATTTTATTTCATATATGAATTGGAGTATGATTCTTTGTCCATGCCCATTCTTGTTTTCACTTCCTTGGATAGATTCCTAGTGGTGGACCAGAATTACCGATCCATGCTCTTCTTATAGAGTAAGCAAAAATTTGATCAGTTTATATATGGCAGTTTGGGCGTTGCCTTGAAGCGGTTGAAAGTTTTCTAAAAGTTTGTAGTGATTGGCAGTCTTATTGTACACCTTGTCATCGAGTTCGTGTTTCGGATATATATAAATTGAATCTAAGGAGTTGATTACAACCACAACTACTTGTTTGGTATGTTTGATGGTGTTGTTTGAGGTTTTGTGTGCTTAGAGGTACTTCTCGCTAGATGGGCGCTTGACAATTTTGTTTTTTGGGTTAGATGAATCCGATTTATCCCTTGATGAGTAACCGATGTCTATGGATCAGGTTGGTATAACCCTACTTATGGAATGAATTGGTTGTGAGAATGGAGTTCTCCTAGGATCGGTAACGGTTCATGTGTTAGAGAGGTAGGATGGCTGATTCAGGCCCACCCCAGATTTTAGCAGGTATTGGTTTAGTAGTTCTCTCATGGTTAAGTAATGGAGAATTTGTACTGATGGTTATGCGGTGATTTTTAGGAGTTTGATTCATATTTTCTTAATGAGTTAGTCCGTTATTTGGAATTACACCTGACTGGTAGATCCGCCAAAATTTGATTTAAAAGTTCTGTTTGGTAGTGAGTTATGATGATATGGTCTAAGGGTGAGTTCACTTGGGAAGGAAAATACCAAACATGTAAGTTATGCCTCAGACTCTTGGTAGCATCAAATATTCTTCTTTCTTCTACTTTATGTTTGAGAATGAACATAGTTTTTAGTGATGAATGATGTAACGACCCTAAAAGCCTTTTTTTACAAAATAATCATTTTACCCCTCCCGTCAGTTGCCCCAATCATTTTAGATTGGGTTTGAAAATTGATTTTTGGAAATATTGTGAATTGTTGAGGTTTTGCTAGAAAAATGAGTTTTAAAGGCTTAAGTTGTCAAATTTTGAGTTTCGGAGTCATTTGGAGTTTCGAGTCTCAGAATGGAACTCCATAGATTCTACCAGTTCTGGAATGTGAAAATTGGTTTAGGAGAGTTGTCAAAATAAGAGTTGGAGTTGAAATATGGATTTTAGGTCCCAAGTTGGAAATTGAGTTAAAATTTGATCCAAGTTTGACTTTGGTCAATATTTGGGTTGCTCGAATTAGATTTCTGATGGTTTGGTTGGTTCCAGGAGGTGATTTTAATGCAAGAATGAGCTTTCTAATAATTTTTGGAGGTCCCTAGCTCATTTTTAGTATTTTGGAGGCCTAAGTTCGTTTAGTTGTGACTTTTCAAACTTTGGGTCAAGGAGACCTCAAATTCAAATTTTAACAATTCCACTAAGTCTGGAACATCAAATTTAGTAGGGTGAAATATAAAGTTTGGGTACTCATATTCATGTCACGACCCAAATGAGGGCCAAGCCGCGACACGGCGATCTGGATGCAAGGGACCCCAAGCATAAGACATCTTAGCATATATTGCATTCATAAGATAAAGAATACGATAAACACAAGCGGAAGTAATAATCTCAAAGGTTATGGGACTAAGGGATAAAATCAACCAATCAACGTCCACATGGAATACATCACATTATCGTCTAAAAATACTTGTAGATTAACCCTTGACGGGGGCTTGGGACAAGATCCTAGATCACCCTAACAATAGAAGAAAGTCAAAACAATAGTAACGTGAATAAAATTCATTTCCTTGATAGAATGAGGACTAACCAACTTCTTGAGAAATCTAGGGCAATCACTAGCCACAAATAGAATGATCGCGAGTGTTGTCCGTCTACATTATGAAACAATACATGCAAAATATGTGTTGGTACATTTGAATGTACTAAGTATGTGAGGTATGCATGAACAAGTAAAAGAACATAATCAATATGCCATAAGATGCATGACCAATCATGATGAATATGAGTAAAGCTTAAAAGCACTTTAAAACATAAGAAGCTCTTGGTCAATGCATATTAAAAAAAACTTTATCGAAAACTCATAAATTGACATCTCATAACTTAACTTCAACTTGTGTGGGATAGGACCATTAACTCACAACTAATGTGAGCTATTACATGGAATTCGATGACTCCTGCATGGAGATAGGCCGATGACTTCCTTTGATCATCATCATACTTCAACCTTAAAATCATAATCTCAACTTTAAATCATTAAAAACCTTCATTGTAAATCATTGAACTCATGATCAACTCATAAACTCATATTTAACTCATAATCATAGCTAGAAAATAGCTTTATGCATGGGCATCTATAACTCAACTTAAAATCATGTAATTTATTTGAGAATATGCATATAATGATCATTGATAACATCTAAAAATGGAATTCAATCAGCCAAATGTAAATCATCAAAACTCGGGTTCATATAAATTACAAATTGAATGAAAACTTTGAGAAACTTTGGGACTTCATGCATGGAAAAGACCCATGAATCAATCCCCACATATATTGTTTGAACTCACTAAGAATTGAAGAAGAACCTTGAAGAAATCTGGAAACCCTAGCTTGAATTTGGAGAGAAATCTTGAGAGACTTTGGCAGGTTCATTGAACTAAACTTTGGAAAAGACATAATTACCCCTCATTAAACTTCTAATTTTTGAACCTAAGAACCTACTCCCGCGGGTCATCAAAAGGATGACGAGTCATCTAAATGACTCATTCTGCAGGTCTGAGAAAAGGTCTGAAAATCAAGTCTCTAAAGTTTGGGAATGGGTCAAGTTTACATCTCGTCAACTTGAAAATGAGTCGTTCCTGAGGCTCATCCTATAGGTCACAAAACCTGCAATATTTTAGGGTATTTGAAGTTTTGAGATGGGTGGTTTTTACGACCGTATGGTCTTTTATGACCAGTCCTGTCAAGTTGTCACCTTGGCCTTGGAGAAACTTTGAACAAGGCCTCTGAACTCTGGTTGACGAGGGATTTCTACGACCCTTCAATAGGATGACGACTCGTCCTGTTGAGCCATAGAACCTCTCCTGAGGGCAACATCTATTTTTTCTTAAAGGGTCACTCTAAAAAACAAACTTTACGAGCTGTAGAGACTTGGGTCAGTTCAAGATTTCGAGACTTTTCTCCTAGGTTCAAACTTTTTGACTTCTGGGGTTTTACAATTTATAACTAATCTCGAGGGTCCAATATGAGAATTTGTTAAGTGTGTAATTTCTGATATCTGTTGCTGGTGCCACCTTCTTCGTATTCGTGGCACTCATTCCATATTTGCAGAGAGCTTTTTTGTTGACTTCCGCATTCGAGGAAAAGTGGTCACGTTCGTGGAGGATTGGTATGGAAACCTCCGTGTTCAGGGATGGTTGGTCGTATTTACAGAGGGTTGGGGGATTTCTTTTCACGTTCGTGTGTCATGAAGGCCGCATTCGCGAAGGAAAAAATGGCTGAACAATGTTTTAACCCCATTTTGAGAATTAGACCCCATTTTACCATTGTTAGACCTTGAGAGCTCGGTAGGGATGAGTTTTTAGATATTTTTGAAGGGAATCATTGGGGTAAGTTCTTTTACAATGATTTTATCATTTCCCATTGATAATTTCTGATTGTAACTCGAATTTGGGGAGTTAAAATTGTGGAATTGGGAGTTTTTCAAGAACATGAAAATTTTGGTAAATTGATGATTGTGAGCTCGATTTAATCCCAAATTCAATTCCGTTTTCACCAATAGATTCCAAACTCTTCAAGGGTTTTTTCATGTAAAAATATTTGCATTTTCTATTCATTTTCAAAATCGGGTATTTTGGATCTAATTCGGCCCAATTTTCAAAAATGTTATTTTGGATATTATTAGACTTGTGTTCTCATTAGAATTTCATATTAAGAGAGGTTATCTTGATTCAGAACATCGGCGTAAGGATAAATCTCAGATTACAGAGTAGTTTGGGGTTGAAATTGAGGCAAGTCAATTTTTAAACCTATTCTTAAAATTGTAGGATCATGTATTCGTGTCTTATGTGTTGATGATGGATAGGAAGTGGTTTTAAAAACTGTTTGTTATTCAATTGAACTTGATGATAAAGAATGGGGTAATAAATGGAAAATTGAGATAAGTTAACATGTCGTGTTCGATATGATCGAACTTGGGCTTGTTGTGGATATCTTGATATATTTATATACTTTTTGTATGTTATGAATTATGATTGTGGAATTCTGATAAGGGTAATTGTCTAAATGTTGTGAATCACTAGATATTGACTAATTATGTGATCATGACTATATCAAATTATATGTGAATGTTTATTTTGTATTCACTCATTACTTGTGTATATGATTATCTACGATGGTTGAGGAAATGATATAAGTGAGATATTGGATTTGTTGGAGCCCAGATCTCTGTTGGTCGTGGTTTTTGGCCAAGATGTTTTCCGAATGCCAAGGTCTTTTCTGATAGATATTATGGCCGAGGTATTTTCTGATAGATATTATAGCCGAGGTCTCTTTCGACAGATACATGGTCCATTTGAGGCCCCCATAGGTTCCGGCTGAGGTGATCAGTAGATGTGTATCATTAGGATAGACATGCATCATGATATGCGATATTTTATTGCATTTTGTTGCATCATATATCTTTTGACATTGTGGACAATTTTACCATTAATATTCCCCTGATTTGTGTTATTGATTGTGCTGATTTGCTTATGAATTGAATTGTACTATTATTGAGATATATGAATATTATGTTGTTGGAATTGTTAGACTGGGTGATTTTTGTGTAAGTTGTAGTCTGGAAGTTCGATGGTGTGTCAGGAGTACGTGTATTTTATTAGCTAGTTTAGTCTTAGTTGTTTACTTGCTGGGTATCGCATTGTTGGTACTCACTCCTTGATAACTACACTTGTGTACATCCTGAGCTTGGACAATGACCTTGTTATCTTTCGTTCCTCTGAGGCTTTCTAGAAGAGACTTGAGAGATAGATGTTGATGCAGGCGATTATTTTGTTTCCTCTTTACTTTTAATTTATTCTATTCGATAGACAGAGTCTTGAGACTTGTAATTATTTTAGTATCTCTATATTTATAGGCTTGTACATGTGACAACCAATCCATAGGGGATTTTTTGGTTTACTAAGTTTTTTCTTTATCTATATTTATCTATCTAAAACTGTCTTTCACTTTTAACTTTCCTGTTTATGATTTGGGTTTAGGCTAACTTGTCCTGTGGGAAAGGATAAGTACCATCATGCTCGTATTTTGAGTCATAAAAAATGATATCAGAGCTCTAGGTTCATTGGTCTTACATGTACAAGCCAAGTCTAAGTAGAGTCTTGAGGATCGGTACAGAGATGTCTGTACTAATGTTCGAGAGGCTATGAACACCGTTGGGAAATATCTTCAGTTTTTGATTATCTATCGTGCTTCCTTAATCCGATCTAACTCCTATCATTTTAATCCATGCTCTCTCTTATAGTGATGACTCATGCTTGGTCTTGTGTATGAGAAATATAGATGTCATCACTTGGTGTTAGTGTCTAATATGGCATTAAGGCGGAAGTAATAGAATTATAGTAAGGATGTGTGGTCAGACTTGGAATGCTCTGCGACACAAAAGGGATGAGTAAGGTTGTGGTTCAATGATATATTTTGAGGTTATGGCATTGAAAGATGAACAATGTTTAAGAAACTTCATGAACATTTCATCCTGTCTAGTTAGTTATTCAGCAACAAAAAATAGCATTGGTGTGGCTTATTCGACATCTGAAGTGGTTTGACAGTAAAGGATAGTATAATTAGAATGATGAGTATGTGGTGAGAACTATGACTTCAAGGATTACAGACTATAAAACTTGTCATATAAGGATAGGTTACATGGTGTATGATGATGATGACGTTACATCAATCGAAATAAGAATTTCTATGACAATTTTATAGAGTTGGTGTAGATCAGAAAGGGTTATGAATCATCAACTTCCGTGGTGCCTATATTTACCTGGGTGAGGTTATCGACTGTGTTGCTTTCGGCCAGAGACTGAAATGCTTTGGTAATATTTTATCGCTATATAATGAGTATAAATGTGCGTACTATTGGAGTACGACCTTCTTAATAGATATGATGTGATATAGAGGTTGATCTAGCAGATATTCGCGGCATAGAACTAGTAATTCATGGAAACCAAGACATCTATGTTGTTATCAGTTGTTTCACCTATTCAGGTAACAAGGTTTTGATATTGCATTCTCAGTTGAGAAATCAAGCAGTTGTTACTATGAATGCTTGGATTAAGCATTATTTATAAGGAAAGCTATAGTGGTGGATTGAGTGAATTAATCATATTCCATCTCTTCTGCAAGGTGCGACATTTGAGTTGACATTGTTAAATTAGGGATTGGTAACTTCATGATAAACCAAAAGGAGTAGACTGATATTGAAGCGATAAGTTTATGGGTAAGAAAAGTTCTAATGAGTATACCTGTGTGAAGCAAAGTAGGTATTCCAAGGAGAAAGTACGTATGAGAAATGGTTAATTCATGGGATTCAACTGTACTACGAGATTGAGATATCACGTAGACAATAGTATTAACTTATGATGATGGAAAGGGCTATTAAACATGGTAATAGAGTTCGAGATGGACTATGATTAGGGTGCAACTATGTGGTAATGGCTTTTAGTTAATGGGGTCTAGTATGATAATAATAACTTGCGAGTATCTAATCTTACAGCTACCACTATTCGTTGAGTAGCGTAGTTATATTGAAAGGTGGTATGATGCGTTGGAAATCACTCAAGTAGAATTAAGAAGAGTTTCAACTTATAATAGGAGAATCAGTGGTATGTAGTTTGGCCTTCGGAATGATGCGAGGACAAGAATACTTAATATGATCGCAAAGTTCAAGGATTTAAATTTAGGGATGTTGGAGATTTGGATTTGAAAAACACGTGACTTCATCTGTATTCCTTTGGTCATGGTAATAGTACCTAAAGTTCATCAATCGAGTTGAGAATACTTCGAGGGTGGAGTCCACGGACACATAACTCTAGTGTTGTGGTAAGTTCTATAGTGATTTTGAGTTGATGACTAGAAAAGTTTGGGTTCCTAATGAGGGACATGGTAAGAATAATGTATAAGTGTTCGATGATAAGCTAAGGTATGTGGGAGCACAATATATTTAAGGTATGGGCTAATGTTAAATGATAAGGGGATTGATTTACCCAATTTGAATTGAAATTCAGGTTTTCGTATCGTTAGTCTAAATTCATAGTGGTTAGTTTTTACAAGGTATGAATTGGCAAGGGAATTAAGGATTGACTGTGTTGATTGTTGAGCAGTTGGAAAAACTTATGCATAATTTGAGTTATGGAGTTTATTACTCTCGGTGCTAATAGAGTTCGATGAATTCTTCATTTATGAAGTTTGATTTAAGGTAAGAGGTAATACTATATGGATGTTTTTCCAAAAAATAATGATAATAAATGAGTTAAGGAAAGAAACACGAGTCTATTGCATCAAAGAGTTCAAACATTTTGTATTGGGTCATTAATACGAGTTAAGAGTTTGAATTTTCTAACAGTATTGCACGGTAGGTAAAAGCTA
Source organism: Solanum dulcamara (assembly GCF_947179165.1). NCBI lineage: Eukaryota > Viridiplantae > Streptophyta > Magnoliopsida > Solanales > Solanaceae > Solanum > Solanum dulcamara. The sequence continues at coordinate 22,812,885 of NC_077242.1, forward strand.
AGAAATGTCAAGAAATAAGACCTCAGGTGTATATCCTTAGGTTCAAAGTTGAAGGTTTTATGGGTTTTCACCTCTGAGTTTAGATATGACAATGCAAGGTGGGCTAGTTGAGTATGGATGTATTATGGGTCATCAACAACTTTCTGAAGGTTTGGTTTGGTTATAGATTAGGTGACAGATGGTAAGGTATTGAAGATTTTGTGTTTGATGTGGGGCTGTATTGCTCAAATTATGGTATACGACTTATGAATGCACTATAGGGCAAGATATAGTTTTGTATGGTTATTAAGGCTCTCGAGTGAGATTAATATCGCTTTGTTGATGGGATTACATAGAATACTATGGTACATTCCATAGGTCATGTGTTCTTAGTATACAAAATTATCAAGGTGATCAAGGGTTCCTCTAGGTTTTGGCATCAAGTACATGATGGTTGAATAATAGTTGGATATGGGTAAGTGAAAGATTATGTGAAGTTAATAGTGAGCGTGACTCAATATTGGTATTATCAATATTGGGTGGGACTCGTACATGTCATGAGATGCTTATATGGAAGGGGAGAATTCCATGGTTTAAAATTTTTGAGACAACAATGTTTTGCTAATAGGACCTGGATACTAGTGACGGTTGGATAAGTAAAGTAACTGACCGGTGTGATCATGATGTTCTGATAGTATTAGGAGTGTTGTCTTAGTGGAGTACTACAAAGGGTATGTGAAAGTTGGTAAATCGAGTATGTCTATAATTTTTATGAGACTGGGCTGGGAGATGGTTAAGTCAGATGACTGGGGATACGTGCTATGGACTAATGGGAATACGTGCTATGGACATTATAGAAGGAATATCTTGCGTTATCTAACTTTGGATCGATACATTCTAATATGAATACCTATTTTACTTCAGACATGATTTTAGTATGATTCCATGTCCATGCCCATGTATGTTTTCACTTTGGTGGATGGATTCCTAGTGGTGGATCGGATGTACCGATCCATACCCTCTTGGTAGGGTAAGAGGCTTGCGCAGGTTTGGTCAGTTCATATATGGCGGGTTGGGCGTTCCCTTGAGGAGGCTGAAGATTTTCAGAAATTTCACAAGTATCACATTGCTTTTGAGGATTTATAAAAGAGTTGCTTTGTATATTTGTAGTGACTGGAAGTCTTATTGTACACCTCATCATCGAGTTTATTTTCTGTCTATGTATAAATTGAATCTAAGGGATTGATTACAACCACAACTACTTATTTGGTAGGTTTGATGGTGTTGTTTATGGTTTTGTGTGCTTGGAGGTCTTTCTCCCTAGATGGGTTCTTAACAATTTCATTCTTTAGGTCAGATGAATCTGATTTCCCCCGTGATGAGTAACCGATGTCTATGAATAGGTTGGTATAACCCAAGTTTGTGGAATGAGTTATTTGTGAGAATGGAGTTCTGTTAGGATCAGTAACAGTTCATGTGTTGGAGTTGTTTGGTGGCTTATTCAGGCCCACCCCTAATTTTAGCGGGTATTGGTTCAATAGTTCTCTCGTGGTTAAGTAATGAAGAGTTTATCTTGATGGCTATGTGGTGATTTTGAGAAGTTCGATTCAGATTGTTCCATGAGTTAGTCTATAATTTGGAATTACACCTTTCTAGTAAATCAGCCAAAGTTTGATTTGAAAGTTCATTTTGGTAGTGGTTTCTGATGATATGGTCTAAAGATGAGTTCACTTGGGGGAGGCAAATATCAAACATGGAGTTTATGCCTCAAACTCTCGTTAGCATCGAGTATCCTTCTTTTTTCTACTTTATATTCGAGGACGAACAGGGTTTTTAGTGGTGGATGATGTAATAACCCTGAAAGTCATTTTTGATATTTTCAACAAAATTATCATCTTACCCCTCCCGTCAGTTGTCTCAAATCATTTCAGATTAGGTTTGAAAATTGATTTTCAAAAATCTTATAAAAAGTTCAGGTTTTCCTAGAGAAATGAGTTTTAAAGGCTTAAGTTGTCAAAATTTGAGTTTTGGAGTTATTTAGAGTTTCGAGTCTCGAAATGGAATTTTCTCGATTCCTTCAGTTCCAAAATGTGAAAATTGGTCTAGGAGAGTAATCGGAATCAGAGTTGGAGTTGCAACATGGATTTTAGGTCCCACATTAGAAATTGAATTAAAATTTGATCCAAGTTTGACTTTGGTCAATATTTGGGGTTACGGTGCTCGAATTTGATTTCTAATGGTTTCGTTTGTTCTAAGAGGTGATTTTAACATTGGAATGACCTGTGTCATAATTTTTGGAGGTCCCAAGATCATTTTGGTATTTTGAAGGCATAAGTAAATTTAGTTGCGACTTATCGAGTTACGGGTTAAGAAGACCTCAAATTCGAATTTTGATTATTCCATTGAGTCTTTAACATCGAATTTAGTAAGGTGACATATAAAGTTTGTGTACTCAGAATTTCAAATAAATCCCGAGGGTTCAATCCAAGAATTTGCTAAGTGTGTAATTGTTGATATCCGTTGCTGGTGCCACCTTCTTTGCGTTCGTGGTACTCCGTCCATGTCTATAGAGAGTTGTTCTGTTGACTTCTACATTCGCGAAGAAGGGGTCACATTCGTGAAGGGTTTTTCTGAGGAAACTCTACATTCGCGGGTGGTTGGTCACATTCGCGGAGGGTTGGGAGAATTCTCGCCGCGCTCGTATGTTATTTAGGCCTCTTTCGCAAAGGCCAAAAATGGCCTGAACAGTGTTTTAACCCTATTTCGAGAGTTAGACCCCTTTTCACCATTGTTGGACTTTGGGGAGCTCGGGAGGGACGATTATTTAGGGAAATCATCGAGGTAAGTTCTTTTATCATGATTTCGTTATTTCCTATTGATAATTTCTGATTTTAACTTGAATTTGGGCAGTTTTTTTTTTTTTTTTTTTTTTTTTTTTTTTTCGGGAACAGACCCTACACGAGGCTCCCACCTCTCGTGCACAGTCAGGGGTTAAGCAGCACCCCCAAGCCTTAACATAAATAATCAAAATAAAAAATACAAGGAGGGGGACATAAACCTTACCTCCGATCCTATGGTGGTTCATAAGTCGGCTAACCAATTAAGGTCGGCTAACTCATCCCCGATACAAAAAGAGACTAACTATAACTAGAAAGCAGTAAACCTGTGAGAGGACTCCTCCCGGTACAATTCAACTATGAAAGCATAAATGAGGGAGACTCTCCCCTTCCATGAGAAAAAAGAAAAGTAACCTACACTAGTCCTATTCCAACTATGCTACGTACCAGACATAGCTACATTGAAGAAGAACAAGTATACGAAACTTCTATCTCGCATGGGATGGGAAATTCTTTTCATCTTTGCTCTTTTTAGTCTTGTCGTACCAAGTAAATCCCGGTGAAATATGCCTTTGTATCAGTATCATGATTACCAGCTATGGGGGGCTGAAAGGATAGGAAGTATATGGAGTTATAGTAGCCAACAGCCTTTGATTTGTTGTGGAGGAAAGTGTAACTGCATTCGAACACCTGCATGGTGGTCCAAATGTATGGTTGCTGCAGATCTACACCTGCACAGATAGACCAAACCAGAAACATACACAAGCAACCAAGTCTGGAGGTTGCTGTACATGGGTGTGTTGGTTTTGGCATCTGTTGTTGATGCTGCTGTTGAACTTCATCTTTCAATTCTGCACTTTCAGCTTCAGATGTTGATGGAATGCATCTGGTATGCATGGGGAATTCTGAGGATTTGCACCTGCACAGACAAACAAAAACAAAAACAACAAACCCAAGGCTGCTAATCTGCAGGTTCTGATTGCTGCAGTCTGCTTGTTGGTCTTTGTTTTGAGGTGGTTGGTTTTCTTGGAGTACCTGCACAGAAAACCAAAGCAAACAAACTTGTATATGTATCTTGTCTGCTGCAGGTGGATGGAGTTGTTGCTGGGGTGTGTTGATAATGGAGAATGTGGTTGGCAAGCTGATTGTGTTGCTTCATGGCAGCCCCAGGTTACTGCAGCCTTTTTTCCAAAGGGGGACTGCCAGTTACAATGATGTAGCTGAGGATGATTGGGGCTCAATACAGATCCAAGGAGGGAGCTGCATCTGGGGTACCTGCATAGACAAACACAACCAACAAACCTCCCAAGCAAAGAGAGCTGCAGGCTTCTGCATCCATGTTCCTTGTGTGTTGCAAGTTGGTGTAGTTGTTGCTGTGGAGTGTTGATAGAGGATGTGGATGGAAAGCTGCTCCATAGGAGCCCCAAGACTTTGCAGCCCTCATAGCAGTTCCAAAGAGGGCCTGCATAAGTGGACAAAGGCCATGTCCAATAAGATGGAGGAGAACAAGGCCAAAAGCTGGATTGAATGTTATGGGATTGTGTCTGTGAAGTCCTGGTGATCAACTCCAATTTCTGATGGAATAGTTCCCCAGTTATTGATGTCCCTAAGCAAAAACAATCAGCCAAATGCAAACAACCAAACAAACACAAGAACCAGCTGGAAGTTGCTGTTCTGCATATTCCTTGTGGAGGCCTAGTGTACATCTTCTTGTTGCTTCCTTTGTGATTATGGTGTTTGTTGGTATCAGTTACACAAGTGTCCTTTGTTGTGATCAGGTTCAATTTCTTGGAGTACCTGCACAGACAATCAGAACCAACAAGCCACACAACCAAAGATAAACAAGAACAGTCAACCAAAGACAAGCAACAAAGCAAACAGGTGTTGAACTGCTGCAGGTGTTGCAGGTGTTGGGCTGCTGCAGGTATTGAGTTGATGCAGGTGTTGTCCTCTATGTATTTGATGTTAAAGCATGTTGGTGTAAACCTCCAACAACCTGCAAATACACAGCAAATAACCAAACACAAGCAAAGACCTATAAATTGTGGAATTGAGGGTTTTCAAGAACATAAATTTTTGATAAATTAATGATTGTGAGCTCGTTTTAAGCTCAACTTCAATTCCATTTTCACCAATAGATTCCAAATTCTTTGAGGTTTGTTTTTATGTGAATGTTTTTTGATTTTTTAATTTATTTTTGAAATTGGGTATTTCAGGTTTTTGGGGTCAGATTCGGCCTGATTTTTAAATATATTAATTTGGGTATCGTTAGACTCGTCTTGATATTGGAATTGAATATTAGAATAGATTATCTTGATTTGGAACGTCGGCATAAGGATAAAGCTCAGATTTTGGAGTAGTTCAGGGTTGAAATCGAGGCAAGTGAATTTCTAAATTTATTCTTAAACTTATAGGATCATGTATTCAGAAGTTATGTGTTGATGATATATAGGAAGTGGTTTTAATAAATGTTTGAAATTCAATTGAACTTGATGATAAAGAATAAAGTGGTAAACAAAAAATTGAGATGAGTTGACATGTCGTGTTCGATATGATAGAACCTTGGGCGTGTTGTGGATATCTGAATATATTTATATGTAGTTGTTATGTTATGAAGTTTGATTGTGGAATTCCTATAAGGGGAATTGTCTAAATGTTATGAATCACTGGATATTGACTAATTGTGTGATCGTGGACTATATGGCATTATATGTGAATGTTTATTTTGTACTCATTCATTACTTGTGCATATGATTATCTGTGATGATTGAGGAGATGATATAAGTGAGATGCTGGATATGTTGGTGGATGAGGTCTCTACCAATCGTGATTATTCGCCGAGGTCTCTTCCTGCGGTCGAGGTCTTTTTCGACAGATATTATAGTCGAGGTTATTTTCAGTGGATATTAAGTGGAGGTCTCTTTCGGCAGATACATGGTCCATGTGAGGCCCCCATGGGTTTCGATCTGAGGTGATCAGCGAATGTGTATCATTAGGAAAAACATGTATCACGATATGTGATATTGCATTGAAATTCATAGCATCATATTTCTTTTTTCATTGTGTGCGGTTTTATATCTGATATTCTCCTGTTTTGTTTTATTGATTGTGCTGATTGTCTTGCAAATTGAATTATACTGTTGTTGAGATATATGAATACTGTGCTGTTAATACTGTTAGACTAGGCTGATTTATGTGTAGGTTATAGTCTGGGGGTTGGATGGTGTGAAAGAAGTACGTGTATTTTACTAGATTGTTTAGTCTTGGTTGTTTACTTGCTGGGTACAGCATTTTTGGTACTCACTCCTTGCTAACTACACTTGTATAGGTTCTGAGCCCGGATAGTGACCCTGTTATCTTTCGTTCATCTGAGGTATACTAGAGGAGACTTGGGAGGTAGCTGTTGATGCTTGTGATCTTTCTGGTTCCTTTTTACTTTTATTTTGTTCTACTCGAGAGATAGAGTTTTGAGACTTATAATTATTTCAGTATCTCTATATTTAGAGGCTTGTACATTAAAAACCAGTCTGTGGGGAATTTTATAGTTGACTAAGTTTCGGCTTATCTATATTTATCTATATAAAATTGTATTCTGCTTTTATCTTCCTCATTTATGATTTGGGTATAGGCTGACTTGTCCGGTTGAAAAGGATAAGTGTCATCATGCCTAAATTTTGAGTCGTGACAACAACGCATATACAATTACATGTATAGAGATTATTTATAACTACTACATTGATATAGCCTAGTCCTAATCTGACTCTAACAGAGTCCGACTCTAACTCTTTAACAGCCTTTGACTGTCTTCAGTACTCCTAATAGTTGGACCATGTTTCTCAACCCGATCCTTAACTTTATCTTGATCCTTATCTTTAACATATTTTTGTTTCTGATTGTTGGTAGATCAAATGTGATTTTTGATTTTGGATGTAATATAATTTTATATGTTCTTAAATATTTCTATAGGTATTTAGTTGTTTGATAGTGAATTATTAATAAAGTCTCATAATTCTTATATTATGTGTAAGTAATTGAATTAGCGATGAGGTTTTTGATACTGGGTTAATAAGTAAAAAAAACTACATAATAAGGCGAACATATGCTACATATTTAGTAGTGATAATGCATAACTACCTCTAAACAATGACTAAAATTTCAGCTACATACCTTAACTTAACAAGATCCTTTTATCCCCTTCCGAATTTTTTTTCCACATTTTCGTACACCAATTATGCTGACATGGCACCTTAACCAAGTATGTTGGTTGTGTTTGTAGACACACCCTACCATGTCAGTAAATATTTTATTTTTAATTTTTTTAAAGTTTTCTAAGTTTTTAATTATTTTTAAATCTTCTTATTTTCTTTATCTTGTATTTAAAATTAAGTTAATACACGTTAAAAAAATTAAAAAATATTTCCTTGTATTTAAACTTTTTTAGTTTTTTTCGCCTTCATTCATTGTCTTTTCTCTTTTATTTTTCTATTGATTTTATTTACTCTTTTTCTTTTCTTTGTCTTTCCTTTTGATTTAATTTCAAATTTATTTCCAAATGTCTTGTATTTAAAATAAGTTAATTTCGAATGGATATCAAAATAAGTGGAAAAAAAATTAAAACGTTAAAATTAAAGGACCCTTTTTAATTATTTTTTAAAAAGTCAACATAATTTTAAAAAAATAATTAAAAGTAAAAAGATAAGAAATTAATGAAAGAAAAAAATAAAAAAAATTAAAGAGAGGAAGAAATTAAAATAAATATTACTTAGATAGAAATGAAAATAATTAAATATATAAGTTTTAATATCAACAATTATGTGTACTAACTAATTATAAAGTTTCCAATTTAAAAAGAACATGTGTTCATTTTTTTCACCATCACTTGTCTTCAAGAGAGTGTGCACACTCTCTGTGCCATGTCGGTTGTTAGGGTGTAATTATTCCATTTTAAAATAGTTTAGGAGAGTAATAGACCCTATATAAGTTAAGGTGTGTTTCTGAGATTTTGGTCATAGTTCAGGGGTACTTATGCATTATCCCTAATTATTATATACAACCATAGTTTAAAATAATTATAATTTGCAGCTATATTATCTATTTAATAGTTATTTTCCAATTTAAAAGTGTACCTTCCAATTAGCGTATTTCTAAGCTTAGTTATACGCATTGTATATATCAATTATCTGTCTTTGCTCTTGTTTGCCCTCCAAATTAGTGCATAATTCCAAATTAGCGACATTCTTCCCTCTTTAATTGATGATTTTTTTTTCTTTTTCTTTTCTACCATGGATGACTCTTTCGAATTCTTTTCAAATCAAACTTACCAGCATTGTACTTCCTCTCCCTTTCTCCAAAAGTGTCATCGTCATTGGCTCGTGAAAATTTACAACACTTCGTTACCAACATGAGAGAAATCTTAAGTTCAAATTGGACATTTATGAAACTATTACTAAATTTAATGGGTAAAGTTTTGAAAGATTGGATATATCACGAGGAGTTTATATCTCGAATTTGATCGATTTTAGTGCAAATTTGAGGCAAATTTGGGGGACTTTTCAACGAATCAAATGCACACGTATATGCATTCTATTCATGTGTCAATGCACCTATATATGCATAGTATTCATGTATTTAGTGTGTTTGTTCACTGTTATACAATTTTATCAAATTTGTTTGTTTGTATATACTATTGATTACACATTTGTATCAATGTATCAAAGTGTATTTATACCTTGTTATCCATTTTGTATCAATGTATTGTGTATCTTGCAACTTATTATAAATGTGTATCATTGTTCAAGTGTATTAGTTCTTTGTTATACATTTGTATCATGTACTTGAGTGAATTTTTGTTCACTATTATATATTTGTATCAATGTATTTAAGTATTTTTACAGTATATTCATCACCATAAAATATTTATATGAATATCGTACCAATATATTCAAGTGAAAAAAGTCTATAATAATACTAAAAAATATATGTATCAATGGCGTACTGGTAATAGTCAGTGATACAATAAAATCAATGAAGAAGAAAACATATTGTAGCGCAATTAATGCACTGAATTTAAAGTAACTTTGAATGAAAAATAGCAAAATTATAGCGAAGGAGGTCTTATATTAGCTATTTCTGAAAGTTTCTTGTTCTGACTAAATCTGTATATATAGCATTAACCATAAGTTATTCTCAGGAAACAACCATCCAGTGTCAAGAAGAAAGATGGGATGGAAATATTGTTTCTTCATATAGAAGAGCTATTTATTTTGTTTAGATGCTTTCAGAGATGATGTTATACACCAAAAATTATCAAAATAACCCTAGAGGATAGCCCTCTAGCATAACGTATCATCCCTACCTTTTTTGTTCAATCCGAGGGGAAAATATTGATTACGGGAAAAATCATTTGAAAAAGTGGTCTCGGTTGAATTTTAGGTCAATCGGATCAAAAGAGAATTTTTTGGGGCAAAATTACTTAACCAGAAGAGTACAAGACAAGTCCACATCGCGGACTTGCCCTCTAGAGTCAATAATATTATATGAGGAACTACTAAACTCAATCAACATAGCTCATTTTCATCAATTGTTCATAAAACGCATTCACTGAATACAATTTATGTGTTATTTCAGTTTTAAATGAGGGGCATTTTGGACTTTTCTCCCCCCTCCTTTACTTAACCCTTAACTTTCTTAGGTTGTTTTCGACCTTAAAACAGTTCCTAAACGCATTTCTAAGTCTTTTTACGCAAAAATTAACTTAAGAGCTAGGGCTAAGGAGGGGAGAAGAGGCTAGGGTTCAAGAGATTCAAGTAAATCATTTGCAATTTGATTGCCTAGTCTACATTCCAGGTATGTAAGGATAACTAAACCATGGATTTGTGTTCTTTCATATGCCCAAATTAGTTGACTTGTCGAATCAAGTTGAATTAAGTCTTCCATGAGTAATTTCTTGAAAGTTTTCCTTAAATCTTAGTGTATTCTTGCATAATATGATATTGATGATTGTTTTATGACTATAATACTTGTAACAAATGATTTGGCCTTTTTCTACATGAACCCTAACTAGAAATTTATCAGTATTTGAATATCCCTATGTAATGATTGAGTCTAGAATCATGAACTGTGAATCCCGTGAATTTGAATGGAGTTGAACATGAATGTAGCCTTAATGAAACTTGAAGGTCCTTTGTATTTTCAAAAATTGAACCCAAATGATTGAATAAAATTAAATGTTGTCATAAATGCATATCTAAACTACTCTTTAAAGGTGTGATCGGAATTGATTGGATAGTATGATTGGTTGAGAGATTTAATTGTGATAGAATTGATGACTTGATAAGAGTATAAATGAGACTTGTCGAATATCCAGATTGAAATGATTGGATATATTATTATGAGCATTGGGTCTTGGAAGGAGTATCGAGCACCGAATAGAGTGAGAGTAACTAACAACTCGAACTCAATAACTACATAGCCAACGTAGTTGCGGATTGTACCATAAATCGGATGAATTTCCTTATTGTCCCTAAAGTGGACTTGACTGATTGATTGTTGATCCTTGATTGGTTTATTCATCTCTTACCATGGTAAAGTATTAGATGGAGTGGCAACAACGTCGGCTCATTGTACCTTACCGGCTCACAGGTGACACTTGTCGGATAAGAGAAACTCCCAAATAGGTCTTGATAGTACTCTAAATGATTGGTTTTATTGGCATAAGACTGTTCTTGTCTAAAATCATATTTACTTTAGACTTTTATGTCCTAATTGAGTTTCTTATTCTTATTTGAGCTTATTCTATCTTAATGGTTTTTATTTTTCTACCGTACATACTCGTTCATTCCACGTACTCTGATGTAGAGACAAGTATCAGAGATCATCAACAGGCGCTTCGTTGAGGATCAGATTTTTCATCACCTTTAGTGAGTCCTCCCTTCTTTCTAAGGATTCCACACTTATCTCTCATTATGTTGAGATAGTACTTTTCTTTCATTGAGGTAGCTATGAACTTATCATTAGCCCCATCTAGATAGTAAAGGTATGTCATGACGCAAAAATCGAGGTCATAATGTCACACATCCCAAATCTCATCCTGATGTGTAAGCCGAAAAGTAAAATCATACGAGACTCCCAAAGGGAAGTCAGGCCACAAATAAATGAAATGAAAAGAACAACAAAGAAATTATCCCAAAACCTGGTGTCATAAGCATAAGAGCATCTAATACAAGTTTGAGTCTGAATATACAACTTAAGTCTCTAAACAAAATTGAAGACCAAAAATAAAAGATAGAACTAACGGTGATCCTAATCCCAAGGCCTCACCGTTAATCTGATGATAGTATAAGCTCTACAAGATCAGCTGTCGCGCGGAATACCTTGGCTAGAATCTACATCAAAAAGAGACACAAAAGTAGGGCTAAGTACAATTCATATGTACTCGGTAGGTTAAGCCGACTGAGTATAAATAATTAACCAAACCTATGAAATAAACTAAGGAATGCTTCTACCCGCATACAAAAAAGTCTCTTTTTGGATACGGTGCTGCCAATTTACATAGAATGGCATGAGTAAATAAACACATAAGGGAAATTCATTATTACTAATGATCATATAAACCGTGTATTACAAATAGCAATGCAATGCAATGCAGTATGATGATGCAGTGATGTGGTGGTATGGTGGAATCAAGGTTGTCGCACAACTTATCGTATACACATGTCGAGCTAAGGCTTCTAAATAAGGACCAATGGGAGACTCGCAGTCCTATATTGTATCACAACTAGAAATTTCATCAATTTTCCACCTAACTGTGGTCAAGGATCAATAACGTGCCACATTTTCTTTCTCAAAAAGACTTTCACAATTCTCTACTTCCTAAGATCAATGTTGTAATGAATGAGGATGAATGCATCACAATACACATGACACGAAAGCATTATTCTACTAAACTCAACCTAAGCATGATCTTCACCATCAATAGATAGCAATGGGAAGGACATACATCAAAATACGTGTTCACTCCTTTTAGATAATGTTTTAGTATTCAAGTATACTCAGAACCCCCAACTCGACCCCTCAGGCGGGCATTATAAATCAAATAGTCTCCGCACGTCTCTCTCATAGGTAAGTCACGAATCACAAATTCTCAAAGTAAATAATATTGCAAATAAGGTCTCACATGGGCTACACAATATAAATAAGCCCCCATACAGGCATCGCAAATAATTTATCAGTCTCAATCTACACCACGAACCCATCCAAAAGTCTACAACATAATATTGACTAATTATCTCGTCCAGTCTAAAGAAGGATAGCCACACCATCTCAATTCAAAACCGCTCTCGAACACTTCTACCAGACGATCAACCTTCGAATTCAATGCCCAAATTAAAAATCCACTATCAATAATGAAACATATGCATCACAAGAAGTCCAATGACATTTATATTGATAAGTTTTGAAATCGGAGGTAATATAGTCCAAAAATTAATTAATTTTGAAAACGGTCAAATCTAAAAATTTCTTTTAAAAATATGTTCTAATCATTGAGGAGAGTTTATGGATAAAAAACCCACAAAAATTGACCAAGAAATCATCAAGAATTATTGAAAATCTGAAATTCAAATCTAGAATAAAATCTCCCTAAACCTACCTTTAAAAACACTACTTTTGCATGATTTTAGAAGGCAAAAATGATGATAAATGATTTAAGAACAAAAGAAATATTTACCCAACCTAAACTCTCAAATAACCCACTCAAAAATCACCCCATCAAGCTCAAAACTCTAAAATGGTGAAAATGGGGTTTTCCCCCGATATTTCACTATTCAGGCCAACGTTGTGCATCGCGATCGCCAGTCACTAACTCTTGCAATCGCGAATCACTGGAAACTTATACATTGCGATAGCTAAGAACACCAAAACATGGAACCCATCGCATTCGCGGAGCCCACGAAGAGTAAACCAGGTTGCACCAGAAACTAGAAACATCAGCTGAAACACGACTCAAAATAACTCTGATCGGACCCTCGAGATTCGTTTGGAATCCCGTACAACCATATATGCACTCCTACTAAATTCAACATTTCGGGCTCAGTGGAACCATCAGAATTAGAATTCGAGGCCTCCTTAACTCAAAAGTTGATAAGTCACAACTAATCTAACTTGAACATTAAAAAGACCAAAATTCCCTCAAAACTTTCAAAAAATATAATGAAGCCTCTTTTAGGCCTAAAATCATCCACTAAAATCAATAAAATTATCATAAATCCAATCCAAGTCTCCGAATCTGAATTATTGACCAAAGTCAATCTTGACTCATTTAAAACCAAACTTTCCAACTTAAGACCCCAAAATCACGTATCAACCCCAAATATAATTCTGACAACTCTCATAGACCAATTTTTACATTCCATAGCTGATGAAACTGATAAAATTTAATTCCAAGATCCATAACTTCTGATGATATCAAAACTCACTTTTAGAACCATTTAAGCCTTAAAACTCAAAAAGTTGCACAATTCACAATCTAATAAGAGTCAAACAAATCCAACTACACAAATTGGTCAAATATCACTCGAGGACACTAACAAGAGGGGTGAAATGGTAATTTCTCAAAAATTCTAGAAAATGACCCTCAATGTCATTACAAGGTAGAGTCTTCATAAACTAGACAATGATGATTTGATTTGATGTCATTATATCTTGACTAATTACTCTCAAACTATTCTTACGACATAGATTTGAATTTAATTGTTGGTCTTTGGCCTTTATTCTTTGAGTTATTAATCATGTTACCCTCTATGATGTTTTTTCCTTACTTTTGAGTCTTCCACTGTATGATCGAACTAGTGATCAGGTCAAGTGTTTTGATTTGGGATCAACAATAGTTTTTGAGTATCGGCCACGTCCAAGGTACCTTTCAGGGCGTGATAGATGACGTCTTTGACTCCACTTTTAGACATGAGATTACTTTGAACCTTTTAATGGTATGAGCTCAGGGATTACATCATTTGGTGGGGAAGTTTTATGATTAGAGTCTTGATATTGTATTATTTTATGATTTGAGTCTGAAGACTACATCACATTGTGGGATCTTTTATGAGTTCAGTCTAGAGATTGTATCATTTGGTGATTTGAGTTTAGAGACTACATCTCATGGTGAGAGCTTTATTATTTTGAGTCTGAAGAGTTATCATTTGGATATTTGAGTACAAAGACTACATCGCATGGTTGGGCGATACCAACGCATTTTAGTCTAGGGACTAGTTAGCTACTAAGATAGAACACAAAATTTAGAAAAAATGTATGAAATTTATTATATTTATAAGGGGAGGGAAATGGCCCTTGTTCTACATGAAGTGAGCAAATGAACCTAGTGAGATATAAAGTATTCAAATGATCCTTAGCCGTTGAACATAATTTGATTGATCTCGGATTGTTGGGTTAGTCCTAACGTTTGTTCACGTGGGGATAGTATTAGGGTGCTTGAGTCCTTCTATGATCCTTCTTTCTATTAGTCTCAAGAGATACTTGTGGCTACATGCTTTAGGCTTTGTTACTATATCGTTCATTGAGGCAATACTGACCTAGTATGTTTTTTTGTTGTTGTTATCAACTTAAGCTTAGTTTGAAGGATTCTACAGGTGAAATGTTTCTTGATCCCTAACCACCACGTTCCTATAATCAAATGTTTTCTTCGTCATCTATTGGTAGTAGTCCAAGAGGAGTTATTGAGGCTATGGTTAGTAAGGAACAACCGGTGTTTGAAATTACTACGATGATCCTAGTGTGTGTCCTTCATCTTTTCTCTTATGCTGGCTAATTCGAACTCTTTAGCATCTAGACTCAATATTTCTTTAGTACAAACAAATGTTGTCCATCATTTTGTGTAGCTGGATATTTACTCTGTCTAAGAATCGATCCTCACCTTGATATCCTGATGAACCGGCAAGGACCTTCGTAACTAGACATTTTGGCACAATGTATTTCAACCTCGGGCTTCGTACTCGAGTGATAAGGTTTGAAAGATCAATGCAACATTTGTAGGTCGTAGAGTCGATATTGATTATCCTTCACTTTGACTGAATGCATTTTACTAGAGCCAGTACTACTATTTGTGAGAGTAGCGTGGTCGGATCAGGTACTTGGCACAATGTACTATGTCCAAGTGACATCCGACTAATCCAATCAACGAGTCTCAAAGGTTTTTGACATTTGTACTATGGGAACTAGTTTTCGCTTACCTTTAACTTTTGCCAAAATGTTACTTATGGACCCTAGACGTAGGATCCCCTTGGCTTTTCTCTCAATAGGTTTCCAATATTTTTGATAGTCCCTGATTAGTTTAGGTAAGGGAAACTGGAGATAGAACTCTCTCTCAATACACAACCATGGGTGCTTTCTTAGATTCCTTTGTCAATGGAATCGTCGAGGCTCGTTTCCTCATCCAGTTAATTTTTATGGCGAGATTTGGGTTGATCTCCCATTCTCATTTTATTTCTTTTCCTCATCCTTACCCTTGGCCTTGCCCTTGTCCTTAAAGGTATTCTAGCCCTTACATAATCATAGATTTTTTTGTCGGTCGTAGAAAATTCATGGGTGGCGACATTGCGTTGAAAATTGATTGAAGTTTGTTATGTTGAGTTCCAAATGTGATACCATATTTCTAGTGGACAAACTTTGACTTTTCAGCAAGGATCTAGAACAACATATCGAAATAACACCACAATTCTGTATCTCAACCGACAATGCCAAACAGCATATTGAAAAATCATCATTTTAGTTAATAGTAAATTCGTTAAAATGTGTTAAAGTCAAGTGAATTAAGATCGATCAAGTTCGTTTTCTTTAGGCTAAAAGCCTAAGATGACGAACCAATACAAAGTTAAAATTTGTTAATTAAAGGGGGAAAAGAATAAAAGTGTAATAAATATTGACATTCTTCTCCTATGGAAATTCTAAGGGGAGAAAAAAAAATTAAGGATTAGCATGTTGCTTTTGTGAATTTTCTTATGTCTTCTATTCTTATAAATGATTTTCTTTTTATAAGTTACAAAAATTGAATCATCACGTCAATGTGATATGACTGCATGCTTAGAATTGGGGCTATCTAGTAATATGTGCCTTAGCTCTGATGTGCTTCCCTTGAGACTAATTGAGGATATGTGCATGGGTGCCTACCTCAAAATTGATTAACCATCTCCCATAATCATTATGAAGGTGTTTAGTTGTAAGGTGATTTTCCTCGAGGCCCTACAGGATACCCGTCACAAAACAAATTTACATAAGCAAACGTGAAGTCAGCTCATGACATATCAAAAGTGCTTTCTCTCTATCTTAATTTTTCCATGTGTCACGGTCCCATACGTTCCTTTTACTTTATCTGTTTTTTTCCCATACAACATGTAAATACGAAGAAAGAGCTCGTGTCTAAGAGTAAGATTAGTGTGACTATTTAATTAATTATAGTTTGCATGGGAAGGTGATATTACTCAAAGTCCTACCTTTAATTAAAAATTATTAAAATATGTTTCTGCATTTACTCTGCTTACCATAAGAAAAGAAATTTAAAAGCATTGGTCATTCATTCTCATGCAAGATAACATATTTGGCATAAGCACCTAAGAATGTGGCTATTTCGAAGAAAAGAAAGATAACCAATTCTTAAGAAAGAACATTAATTACATAACTATCTTTGATGCATTTTTAATTTTTAAGAGAGCAAACAAAATCAATCAAGTCGATCACAAATATCAACCTTGAGATCGTTATTGTCCCATATCCGATTAAACAAAATAAAACCAAAAAAGAAAGAAAAGGAAGAGGTACGATATATATGAAAACTTATAGTAATAGCGTAAAAGATTTTTATATTACTAAATCACTTAAAATATAATTGTAGATAGTTATTAACATTAAGTAAATTGGTAACCTTAAAAACAAAATATATATTCCATCCTATCCTAATTTATGTAATGTATTTTTTTTAATTTATTCCAAAAATAATGATATTTTTTATATTTAGACAAAATTACTTTACCCTTAATGAAATGAATTACAATCACACAAATATATAATATAATTTTTTATACTATAATATTATTTTAAAAAATTCATGTTTAATTAAAACCCATTACATAAATTGAAATTCAGAAATAACTTTCGGTAACACAACAAATTGCATGAATAGTTTAAAAAAACAAACAAGTGTTAGATTTACCTTTGTACTATTTATATATATATATATATATATATATATATATATATATATAACAAGGCCAAATCCATCGATGCCCCCCTAAAGTTGGCTCCAACTTTTACTTAGACACTTCAACTAGACTTTGTTGATTTTAGACACCTCATGTCAAACCTCATTGTGTCATTTTGACACTTTTCTCTGACTCAGCTTACTAGGTGTGCTGTACATATTTTGAGCGAGTGAGAGACTTTTTTTTTTATAAATATTTTTTTTACCTTCTTCTTCATTACTCTTTCTCCCTTCCATCTTCTCCACCTCTCACCATCCTCCATTAACACACAATTTTTAAAAAACAATCTACAAATTTTACTAGGTTACATTCTTTGATTCTTTCATCTTCTTTAAAAATCAAATTTGCATCTTGATTCATATTAAGAAACAAAACTAATTTCAAGGAAACAAAAAAATGAAATCAACTTCTTTCAAATGAAAAAATTGATTTACATTTTTACCTTTTCCATTGAAATTAAGAAATAAAATTGATTTTAAGGGATCAAAAAAAAGAAATAAAGAACCTCCAATTGAAAAAAAATAAAAGAAATCTCTTTTACATATCCGTCATTGTAAATTCCAATCAAAGCAACATAAGAAATCAACTTCTTTCAAATGTCATACAAAAACTTCTTGATTTGATAGAATTTAACTTACTCTTTCAATTTATTTATTTTTGTGAACTAACCTATGTTCTTGCCTTTTTGGTAGAGAAGAAATGGGGGGCATGGGGTTTGGTATTGATCTGGAGGGAAAAAATAAAGTAAAAGTGAGTTTTTTTAAAAGAAATAAAAAAATCCACGTGTCACATATTGATTCGTTTATCTTTCCACATAGAAGGCGTTTGAATGTACGCGCTTAAGCTGATTTTGAAAATATAAAAAAGTATTAAAATGACACAATGGGATCCGACATGAGATGTCTAGAATAAACAAAACCTACTCAAAGTATCTAAGTAAAAATTGGTGTCAACTTTAGAAAGCCACCTATAAATTTGGCCTATATATATACCTATTTCACATACATGCCTTTGTCATCCAACTTCAACCATATTTACCGCAAATTCATTAAATAGCTATGTTACTACATCAATTTTTCTATGTGGATTTATTTTTTTCTCCAATTGAATCTGATCACCATTAAAATAATTAAACCCCCTCACCCGTTTCAACCCGACTCCGTAGCCGAAGCAAATCCAACTCCTGGCGCTGAAAATGCAAATATTAGTTATTTTATCTACCAAAATGGCCACATATTAGAGAGATCGTTTGATAGCGGGTTAAAATTATATAGATATTGGTTATTTTATTTTAAATCTTACATAAGATAATACATTTAATTCCCTTATAATGCATACACATATTAATTATACGAATTTCTAAATTGCAAACCAAAGATCGTATTTATGTTGTATATGAATAACATATTTCCTAACTAGCTACCAACCATTATATAACTTTTGAGAAAATGACCAAATTGGTCCTTAATGTATGGGTAATTCTTTATTTTGATCCTTAATATATTTCACTTGATTGAAATCGTTCTTAATGTATAATATAGGTGTTCCTTTAGGTCCTTAATATATTTCAATTGACTGAAATGGTCTTAAAATAAAATAACAGGTGTTCATTTTTATTCTTTACCCTAAACCTAAGAGATTTTTTTAAAAAAAATGTTAAATTTTAACTATGGCTAACAAAATTCACTATTTTTTTGGTTAAAGAATGTAGCGTCCTATCCCCATCGTTATGAATAGGCTAATGGAGAAATAATTTAGGCAGAAAACTTCAGATAGTAACCTCAAAAAAATTGAGCCTAGGCTAGACTTGGACGAATTCTGAGTTAGGTGAGGTCTAGGGTGACCTTGTGATAGGTAGGGGATCAAATCTTTAATTTGGTTGGGTTAGCTGATAGCAAAGATGATACGAAGTTGTTACAGCTTCACATAATATCATTTGGGTAAGTAAAACTCCCGAAATTAGATTCGTCATAAAGGGTATGATTTAAGACGCCATGGGATGGGGGTGTGTTGTAAAATGGGGTTTTGGAGCTCAAGTTTTGAGCTCTCTATTTCCGTGCAACCCTCCAGAGCGGGGCAGTCACGACTTACAGACGGGAAGAAAAAACCCATAATGGTTATTTTGACTCCTATTTTGTTCATAAGAGACCTCGCCTATAAGAGTGATTTTGTTCGAGTTCAAGGATGAGCTATTATTTCAGGCTATCGGAAATTCTCTCTCTTTTTTATTCAAGTCCTTCTTTCGGGACTTAGATGTTCCGAGAATGGTTTATTCGTTAATGATTTTCTGTTGGGAGTTGCACCCTTTTTCTAGACTTGTTAGTTTTTGAGTTTTAATACGATGACTTATAGTTCCTAAGATGATTTTATTTCCACATGTTTGAGGTTGATAACTAGATATTTATGATTTTATGAGAACTCAGACTATGTTTGTTGATTAAACCTGTTTCCGCATCTTTAAAATTGTGTATACCTTGCGATTGTTGTTAGTTGGGCTATAGTAATGGTTCTCCCACTAAAGAGTTAGTGTGGGTGCCAGTCATGGAGGATCAGGGTCATGACAAAGTTGGTATCAGAACTCTAGGTTCGTTGATCTCGTCGTACCAAAATGAGTCTAGTAGAGTCTTGCGAAATGGTACGAAGACGTCTGTACTTTTCTTCGAGAGGCTACAGGACTTTAGAAAAAGTTTCTCAATCTTCTTTCCCTCGTGCTATAACTTGATTCCAATTGGTATCGGGTGATCCAAATTGGTATCTAACTTCTTTAACTCTCTTGTCTGCAGATAGTTAATATTCGCTATAACGGTGGCAAAGGTAGAAGCAGGAGAGAGAGCCACGACAGGGAGCGAGAGAGAGCAGCACCCGTCAGGGTGGAAGTTCCAGTTGAAGAGGTGCCAGTAGGTGAGGACCCATCACTCCCTAGAATGATTTAGAGGTGAATCTAGAAGTTGGAGAAGAAAAAGGAGTTGCTAAACAAAAGGAAGACCCCCAAGCTGGGGTTGTCGGTCTTCCCCCTCTAGACCCCATACTAGCGCAGCAGATCATGGCATTTCTAAGTGGGTTGGATGGCAATAGCGCCATTCCCACCATGCTCGCAGCACCATCTTCTGTTGCTCTCCTTTTTTATACTATATCTCTGCTAGTATATGAGATGGTAGGCATTGATGCCTTGTTCAGACCACTTATGGGTCCTATTATGACCGGTATTAAGCATGACATGCTCACCATGTTTCTAAAGCTGAAACCTCTAGTATTTATGGTATCGAGGATGAGAAAGCTTATGATTTCATCCTTGACTTCTACGAGAGGTTGCATAAGCTAAGCATAATACATCAGCATGGGGTAGAGTTTGTAAATTTTTAGTTGTAGGTGAGGCCAAGCAATAGTGGAGGGCATATATGGAGTACCGCTCACTAGTATTGCCCCCACTTACTTGAGTCCAGTTTCATGCCTTGTTCCTGGAGAAATATGTGCCACGCACCTTGAGGGATAGTAAAAAGGATGAATTCATGGCATTAGAGCAGGTAAGTATGCCTGTGGCTGCTTATTAGGCCAAATTTCATGCGCTATCTAGATATGCTACTCAACTGGCGACTACACAGGAACAAAGAATCGAGTTGTTTATGAAGGAGTTGAACCTCGAGCTACAGGTGTTGTCAGTTCACATGACTTCATTAGGCAAGAGTTTCAATGAAGTCACTGACTTTGTTAAAAAGGTAGAAGGTGTGAAGAGAGATGGAAAGACCAATTATTTGGCTAAGAATCCCAAGAGCACGGGTAATTTCCAAGGATCCTATTCTAAAGGGTTAGGCATGCTGGTAATTAGAGCCCGACCAGTTAAGCCAGCTCTGCCCACTTCTACTGGCAGTTTTTAGGTACTCCACAGCAGCATTCAGCCCATGTGAGTTAAGGAGAATTGTTCCCAGGTAGTAGGTCGTCCTTTGATTGTGGTTGTTTAAATTGTGAAGATCCGAACATACATGGAGAGAATGTCCTCATCCTCACGGGACAGTTTCAATACCCCAGCAGGCCAGATCAATAGTACCCACAGCCAGAGAAGGCAATGGTAGAGGACGTTCACATGGTAGGGGAAGAGAAAATCAGAGAGGTCGTACAGGCCGAGGTAATGGTAGTGCAGGTCGAGGAGCAGTCTAGCCAGGCAGAGAGGTGTCCCATTAGAATGACCGAACTCATTTTTATGTATTTCCATGCAAGACCGAGGCAGAGGCGTCTAACGCAGTGATTATATATACTATTTTTATCTTTGACCAAATGACTACTATTTTATTTGATCTGGGGTTTACTTAATCTTATGTATCCGTGAAATATGCCTTGGGTTTTGATGTTTTGTATGATATAATAGATTCCCCCATTCATGTTTCCACCCTTGTTAGAGAGTTAGTCATAGTCTCCCATGTTTATCGTGCTTGTTCTGCGATGTTTATGGGATTCCAAACTTGGGTTGACTTAGTGATTTTAGATATGACCGATTTTGATGTAATTTTAGGCATGACTTGGTTGTCCCCCTATTTTGCTGTAATTAATTGTAATGCAAACACTGTAGCCCTAAAAATGCTGGGGAGGGAAAGGTTAGAGTGGCAAGGGGTGTATAAGCCTAAGTCAGCTAAGGTCATATCTTTTCTCCAGGCTAGAAAAATAGTGGGGTAGGGTTGTTTGGCCTATCTGGACCATATACGAAATGTGGATGTAGAGTCTCCCTCTATTGAGTCTATTTTGTCAATGCGTGAGTTTCCAGAAGTGTTTCCTTTATACTTGCCTGGTATGCTTCTCGACAGAGACAGACTTCTACATTGACTTAAAGCTCGGTTTTCATCCAATTTCTCTTCCTCCCTACCATATGGCTCCAGCGGAGTTGAGAGAGATTAAGGCTCAAATTCAAGAAGTCCTTGATAAGGGATTCATCCATCACGTGCTTCTCCGTAGGGTGCTCCATTGCTGTTTTTTTAAGAAAAAGTATGGTAGTATGAGAATGTGCATTGACTACCAACAACTGAATAAGATTATCCTCTAAAATAAATATCCCTTGCCATGTATTGATGATGTTTTTGATTAGTTGCAAGGTGCATCAGTCTTCTCAAAGATTGATCTCAGGTCTGGGTACCATTAATTAAAGATTAGACCTGAGGATGGGGACTATAATTTTTTGGTGATGTCTTTTGGGATGTCCAATGCACCTATAGCCTTCATGAGTTTGACGAATAGGGTGTTCAATCAATTCCTAGATTCATTTGTAATTGTGTTTATAGATGATATTTTGGTGTATTCGAAGAGTAAAAAAGAACATGCAAACCATCTCCGAATTATCTTAGGTGTTTTGGAAAAATAGAAGTTATATGCAAAACTATCTAAGTGTGAATTTTGGTTGCATTCGGGTTCCTCTTTAGGCCATGTTGTTTCAAAGAAAGGGGTAATGATAGACCCACAAAAGATTGAGGTAGTTAAGAACTGGGCTCGATCTAGTTTTGTGACCGAGGTTAGAAGTTTTGTGGGACTGCCAGTTATTATCGCCGGTTCGTAAAGAACTTTGCTTTTATTGCTACTCACTTGACCAGGCTGACTAAAAAGAAGGTGTCATTCGAGTAGACTGACAAGTGCAAAGAGATTTTCCAAAAGCTTAAGACTCTTTTGACCACAACACCAATTTTGACCCTGTCGCTCAAAGGTAAAGACTTCATTGTTTATTGTGATTCTTCACATTCAGATTTGGGTATTGTGTTGATACAGGATAAGAATGTCGTAGCTTATGCTTCATGGTAGTTGAAGATGCATGAAAGGAACTACCTGACTCATGACTTGGAGTTGACAGCGGTAGTGTTTGCACTAAAAATATGGAGGTATTATTTGTATGGCATCATATGTGAGGTATTTACTGATCACCACAACTTACAACATATGTTCACCTATAAAGACTTGAATATGAGATAGCGGAGGTGGATGAAATTTCTCAAAGACTATGATGTCACTATCTAGTATCATCCAGGTAAGGCTAATATATTAGCAGATGCATTAAGCCAAAAACTGGTTAGCATGGGCATTCTAGCCTATTTAGGAGACCGCAAACGGCCCCTGGCTAGAGAAATTTAGGCTTGGAGGCTATATTCATGAGGCTATGCATCTCAGAGAAGGGTGGAGTGATGGCCAGTGTTGATCTAAGGCCCACTTTTATAGAAGAGATTAAGGCCAAGTAGTTTGAAGATGTAAATTTGAATGAAATTAGAGAAAAGGTATTGATGGGCAAGGCCCAAGATTCAGCACTTGATGCAGGTGGAGTACTCCACTTTAGGGGAAGGATTTGTGTTCCCCGGGTGGATGGCATCATATGAAAAATTCTGTCTAAATCACATAGTTCGAGATACTCTATTCACTTTGGAATAACTAAGATGTATCAAGACTTGAAACATCTATATTGGTGATCGGGTATGAAGAAAGACATAGTTGAATATGTAGCCAAGTGTTAGAACTTCCAGCAGGTGAAATATGAACATCAAAGACCTGCAGGTTTACTTCAAAGAATGCTCATTCAGCAATAGAAGTAGGAGAGAATAGCCATGGACTTTGTAGTAGGACTTTCCAAAACCTTAGGAAAGTATGATTCCATTTGGGTAGTGGTTGACAGGTTGACAAAGTCAGCACACTTCATTTCGGTTAGAGTGGACTACAATGCACAACAGTTCTCAAAGATTTATGTGAAGGAGATAGTAAAGATGCATGGGGTGCCCCTTTTTATCATTTTAGACCATGGTACGCAGTTCACTTCTAAATTTTGGGGAAAGTTACATGAAGAGTTAGACACTCAACTCACTTTTAATACAACATTCCATCCACATATAGATGGACAATTAGAGAGGACTATCCAAGTGCTAGAAGATATGTTAAGGGCATGTGTGATTGACTTTGGTGGACATTGGGAAAGTTCTTACCCTTGTATGAGTTCTCCTACAACAATAGTTACCACTCTAGCATTAAGATGGCACCATTCGAAGCTCTTTATGGGAGGGGATGCAGGTCTCCCATTGGGTGGTTTGAAGCTGGAAAAGTGGATCCATTGGGGGTAGACTTAGTGAGGGATGCTCAGGATAAAGTAAGGAGCATCTAATCTAAGCTTTTAGCAGCTTAAAGTCGTTAAAAAGAGTATGTTGACCGTAAAAAAAGAGATATGACATTCGAGGCTAGTGAGAAAATTCTTCTAGAGGTGTCACCCTCTAAACGGTTAATGAGGTTTGGTAAAAAGGGCATGATCAGTCTTCGCTACATTGGCCCTTTTGATATTCTTGATTGTGTAGGGCAAGTGGCGTACAAGTTGGCCTTACCACATAGCTTATCTAGGGTACACCTGATATTCCATGTGCCAATGCTGAAGAAGTACATAGAGATGGAGATTACATTATCAAATGGGACTAAGTTTTGTTAAACAAGGATCTTCAGTATAAGGAAGAGCCAGTTACAATTCTTGATCGGGATGTCTGAAAGTTGAAGATAAAGGAGATCAATATGGTAAAGGTGCAATGGAAGCACTGCTCGGTGGAGGAAGCTACTTGGGCGACCGAGAAAGACATGCAAGACAAGTATCCTCAGTTGTTCATCGAAATAGTTACTACTCTATCTCTATTCTAGCATTATTTTCCCTAGTTGGTGTCTCGGAGATGAATGATGGGTAAATTAGTATCTATTGTAATAACATGTCCCATTCGTTATGAATAGGCTAATTGGTAAATAATTTGGCTAGAAAATTTTAGGTAGTAACCTCGGAAAAATTAAGCCTAGGCTAGACTTGGACAAATTCTGAGTCAAATGAGCTCTAGGGTGACCTTGTGATAGGTGGGGGATTGGATCTTCAATTTTTTTGGGTTTGCTGATAGCCAAGATTATATGAAGCTGTTACGGCTTCATGAAATTTTATTTGGGTGAGTAAAATTTTTAAAATTGAATTCGACGTGAAGGGTATGATTTAAGACGCCATGAGATGGGGGTTTATTGTGAAATAGGTGTTTGAAGCTCAATTTACAAGATCTATGTTTATGTGCTACCCACCAGAGCAGGATGGTCCTGCCAGAGCGATGTAGTCGCTACTTAAAGACGAGAAAAAAAATCCAGAACGGTTATTTTGACTCTCACTTCGTCCTTACGAGACCTCACCTAGAGGAGTGATTTTGTTCTAGTTCAAATATGAGGTATTCTTTAAGTATGACGAGAACTCTCTCTCTCTTTTATTCAAGTCCTCCTTTCGGGACTTAGATATTCAGACAATAGTTTATTCATTAATATTTTCTGTTGGGAGTAGCACTCCCTTTCTAAACTTGTTAATTTTAGAGTTTTTGGTACGATGACTTTCAATTCCTAGGATGCTTTTATTTTTGCATGTTTGGGGTTGATAACTAGATATTTATGTGTTTATGGGAACTCAGACTTTGTTTTTTGATTACCTTGCTTTTGCATCTTTAAAATTGTATATACCTAACGATTGTTGTTAGTTGGGCTATAGTAATGGTTCTCCCACCGGAGGGTTAGAGTGGGTGTCAGTCATGGCGGGTCAGGATCGTGATAGAGAAAGTAAAGATAATGTTGTTATATTTCATGGAGTTTTTCTTTGGAGCTAACAAAGAAAACAACAATTGTGGATTTTGTTAGTCACATAGAGTTCACAGTTAAATTAATGATTTGTTTTGGGATAAATATATTAGGTTTAAGGTAAAGGACCAAAATGAATATCTTTTGTTATACATTAAGGACCATTTCAATCAAGTAAAATATATTAGAGATCAAAATGAACACATTTATTATACACTAAGGACCATTTAGTTAAGTAAAATATATCAAGAACGCAAATAAAACATTATTCATACATTAAAGATCATTTTGGTCATTTTTTTAGAACTTTTACTGAAATTAATATATGAATAAATTATTTTTTTACTAGCTATCAAACACTTTTAAGTTCTAACAGTGCAACCTCAAATGCACCAAAAATGCTAAATTGTCAACCAGTTTTCACCGGGGGGAAATAGAATTTATATTTATTAGTGAGATAATTTTAATCGGATGGACAAGTTTAAATATTGTAAATGGTGAACAAACTTAATTTTTATGAAGAAAAATAAGTCATATAGAAAAATTAAGATAGAGACGTTGAAAGTTGGATGGCAAGGATATTGTGTATGTTAAAAATATAATAAAGAACAAATATATATATTTCAGAGTACAATAACATATCTGTTATGAAACTATATAAAACAATAAGAAGAAAGTAGTAGGGAGAAAAGAGAAGATTTCTTATTCCTCTTGAGGGGTATTTAAGAGTGAATTACAATGAAGGAAAATCCTTTTATTTATAGGGGAAGAT
Organism: Solanum dulcamara; assembly: GCF_947179165.1. Classification (NCBI taxonomy): domain Eukaryota; kingdom Viridiplantae; phylum Streptophyta; class Magnoliopsida; order Solanales; family Solanaceae; genus Solanum; species Solanum dulcamara. Next base: position 22,839,329 of record NC_077242.1, read on the forward strand.
TTTCTTGGTCCCAAAGTAGGATTTCAAATTTTTCTCTCAAGGAATCCACATAATAGACATTCACTATAATACAAATATGTTAATAACTTTCCCCCTTGGATGTCTATTTGATATATTATGTGCCTTGTTAAAACATTACAAGATAAAACCCAGTGGGAAAAGTTCTATTAAAGGAAAAAGAGTACGCATATCTAATAATACGCATTTTGGATGCTTCATTAGAAACCTTTCAAGGACTTAGATATGCTTCATGCATTTTGAATCCTTCAGATAGTTTCATATCAATTTTTTCAAATGAAATATTCAATAGTAAATGCACGACATCTTCTAGTGTCTAAATTGCAAGTCAAATAAGCTTTGCTCTTATCAAGATGCATCATTTCATTTTTCACTTGATAAATATTTTTGAGTCGGCATGTTTTAATAGATCGTAGAATTCAGATATTCATAATCTTTTACTATATTGTGCGCTATTATATCAAAGTTATCGTCAACAATATATCATTTTGTATTAGTTCGTAATGCGACATAACTTATTAAGATTTCATTACTTCATTATTTTAAGGTATGTACCCCTCTCCTGATGTTTCATGAAGTTTTATATCGTAGGATTTTTAAGAGCACATTACCTCATCATTATGATCATTTAAATCATTTACTCCTCCCCTTTTTTAAGAATTATTTTATTTGAAATCGATTAGTCTATCATGCATGTCATAGACTCTATCCTTTAGGACATTCAATAGGAGCATTCCCAACTGTTGATTGTTTATTATCTCCTCCTTTTGTTAGACAAACTAACATATATCTCAATTTATTTTAAAACATTCATCTTTGTGCATCATGTTATATTCATTAATCATATACCACACATTAAAATTATTAGATGGAAATTATATGGTCCCTGATCATAAACCCATTGAGAGAGAAATTGATCATAATGTATTAGTCTGATGCATACTTTTGTATGCAATTTATCATATTTCAGACCCTGAAACTTTATTCTCATATGCAATGATTGACTATTTATTAGAGGCATTAAATATCACACCAGCTTGGATATTTATCAATATTATCAAGATGAATTGTATTGTTACATATTCTGAAAGTTGTATTTTTAACTCAATTATTTTTCATAAACAATTTTGCGAATGTCAAACTACAGATTTACAATAAGCGCACATGTGATCATCTTATTGATGCATCTCTTTAGCATATCACATGACAGGTGAATGAGCCCATATTTACCTTCTATACTTTCCAGAATTTAGGGATTTAGTCCAACATTAGTTGATCTAATCAACTTACCATGAGAACAACCAACACAAAGAATTCTTGAAAAATCTTCTAGTTCTTTAGTATATGTCTACTGCTTAGTATGCACATCTTTGGAATGACCAAATCATTCATGCCAATTACTTGCACTAATAAACTTCAAGTTTATCATGACATGTGCTATTTTCTTAAGTAAATTTCAAATGTACTACTTTTTTAAATGAATATTTGGTGGCTGTTACACCATTTTATTTATTAATAACTCAAAAATAAGCTAGTCCGGCCATGGACAGCATAAGTCCACTAAGATTTTCATCAATCCAAAATAAAAAATAATCAGTCTAGCCCAAAAAAGCCCGACATTTCCTATATCTACCAATCTTCCATAGTAAACTTGCTCTTTTTTTTTTACCACCTTTTCATTTTCCTCAACAATCCCGAGATGCTCCCTCCAGGTTGCCATTGGAACCTCCAGTTTCGTCATTTTCTTTTGTGGGTCATCAATGACCATTTTCCTTTTCTTACCTCTATTTTCATTATTTTCTTTTATGGTTTATCAATGGTCATGTTCTTTTTTTGGTTTGGTTATCCTTTTCACACACAGATCTTCATTGTACGAAGGCAACTCCATTTCCTTGCTCCTTGTAGCTTCTTTCATCATTCGTTGTTGAGAAATCTTTGTTGTATGTGTTTGGAATTTCTCAACTGCCATGTGGAGTTGAAGAAGGACACCATTTGTAGTCAACTCGTCCCTTAGTAAGTTTATCTCTCCAACTTCTCCCACACTTTCCTTGTTTTCTTCATCTACCTTCTTTTCTGAATTTTTTTCCTTTGTTATTTCTAGTTGCTTGTTTGTCCTTGCAACTGATTGCTTGTTGGTCCATGTAGCTAATCTTCATTTTCTGATGCATAATCTGACGCTGAGCGCATATATTTTTGGTGAATATTTTTGTGTGACATCATTTTCTTTCTGTGATTAGCAGCTCTTAATGTCTCTGTAGCTAAGACATGCACAATTGTATCTATTTTAGTTGCTACTTCTTTTCTGGCACTATGTCTTATTCATGTATGTAAATATTTTTGTTGGTTATGCTGTACATTCATGCTTGTTGTTGCTTGATTTTTTTAGTTCTTATCCTTAATGTTGATAACTGATGCTTGTTTGTGTTAAGGATCTTTCTTTCTTTGGTTGGTAATTCCCCAAAATTGTGAAATTTGATCTTCATGCCTTCCTCCATTACATGATTAGCTAGATAATCTGTTAGTTGGTTTTCCTTCGTGAATATATGTTGTAATGTGATCTCTTGTTTTATTAATTCCTTTATAATCTTCTCCACCATCTCAGCTAGTTCCCATGGTACTCTCCAGACTCCCTTAATGATTTTAACATGGTAACACAGTTTGTTTCCATTGTTATCTTTTGATTCAGGCAGTTTGCCCAAAAGTTTAGAGCCTCCAGTAAAGCAATAACTTCAACCTGTATGTTTATTGCCTGATGCAGTACTCCAGCCTTAGCATATACCAGATCCCTACTATGATTCCTTATGCAAAAATCATAGGAATTGGGTTCTGGGTTCCCTTTACTACCCCTATTAGTGTTATATTTCAAATCTTTTATGCCCGGTAGATCCTTTGAGTACCTGATGAAACAATTTTGGCTTATATCTTTCTAAAGTGTTGATCATTTCCCCCCCCCCCCCACTCTGATCCTTGCCTCCTTAACCATGGAAATTATATATTTATCATGTAGTGCACTATCTATCTTAATGTGTTGCACAATTTGATTGAAAGTTGTATCTCCCCCATGCTTTCTTGTGTTTCTTCTCTTCCACAACTCTCATATGATTAATGTTGGCACTGCCTTATATACTACTTGTATCTTGTATGTGGTGCCCATATTCAACCATTTTTTACTAGCTGATGTAGGTGAGATCCTTCTAGATTTATCCCTGCAAAATTAGCAAACCGCTTCCATAGCCTTTTGGCTATGGGAGTTGTTAGAAAATGATGTGTCACCAACACTTAGACACGAAGCTTATTCTCATTCTCTATAGGTTATCATTTGTAGCTATTCTCCCCTTCCAAGCTCTCCACAGGAAAAAAAAATGTTTTGAATGAAAGTCCTTTTACCCATATCTTCCTAAATACTAAATGTATTTTCTTCTCTTTTTTGACCATGTTCTAAGCCGATTTCACAGGAAAACCATTACTAACATTTCCCATCCACCGTGCTCTGTCACAACAATCCTCAGCCACTGGTAGTTTTATATTATCACAAATATGCTCCACCATGTCACTGGATACATATTGTTCTAGTTTACTTCTATTCCATCCTCCATTTTTCATAAACTCCTTCACTTCTATTTCCTCCTCCCTCATACTATCCACCTCCACAAAGTAAAGGGTTCCCAATTTGGTCCAATTGTCAAACCAGAAGCTAGCATTCACTAATTTAATTTGCCACCAGATTGTTCTACTTCTTCCCTAATCTTAATTATTTTCCTCCATACATGCGATGTCCCTGAACCCTGGGCAACAATCGGATGCCATTTATTATAATGAGCATAATAAAGTATTTTGGGAGTAGTATTAAACATCAATTTGGGTAAGAGTAGAGGAAACTCAAACCCCATATACTACGTAGCCACGTAGGATAGAGGCTCTGCCTCTCTATGTCCCAAAACGATGGACTTTGATTGATTGTGGATCTATTGAGGTTGATCGTTGCTTACCTTGGCAAGGTATTGGACAGCTGCGACAACGACGGTGCAAAATATTTTATCATCACTAGCTAATAAGTGGTGATTATCGGTTAAAAAAACTTTCACAAATGATTTTGGTTTATTCTAGGTTGAGTTGCATATTCTTGAGTCTGATTTCAAAGCATTATTTATTTATATACTGCATGCTTATTGAATGAAGTCGATTTCAGAGTTGAGTTCCCTTGATATTGAGTTGTTGAATTGTGTTTTCTTCAGCTATTTTACATACTCTCCATGTATTGACACCACTTGGCCTGCATCATTTTATGATGCAGATACATCTGCTAGAGATCATTAAAAGATGCTCCGTTGAAGACCTATTTTCTACCTTTGTTAGTGGTGAGGTATTTTTGTTTCCGGAGGAATCATATTTATTCAGTTATTACTATTGAGTAGTTCCATTTTGGGATAGCCGTGGGCTTATCTTAGCACCTTTTCTATAGTTGATAGAGGATTCATGGAAAGAGTCAAAGTTGAGTAGATGGTTATTTCCAGAGTCTTTTCTAAATCATACTTTTGGTATTGAGATACGAGAATTAAGTTGACTTTTAAATCTTATTTATTTAAACCATTTTTTTATTGGGCTGTTGAGCTATTAGCCCACTGAGTATCTTGTCTTACTTGGTATATCTGAGTCTTCTGCTGAGTGATTGAATGAGTGGTCAGACCAACTGGTTTATTTGGGGCCAGCAATGATTTTCGAGGTGTGACATATGTTTTGATAAATGTTGTAAAGTTGCAGTGTAATTCATCCTTCCTTGACTTAATGGAACTATCTCTGGTTGCGTAGGTTGAGCAACCTCCATAAGAGGCTATCCAACGGCGGTTATGGCCATTTGGTTCGTCGAAAAAGGTAGGCAAAACTAGGTTTTAGGCTATGGTTTTGAGAGCTTTTTTTCCAAATGTACTACTATATGAGCAAATTTTAGATTTATTACTTCAGGAGTAATTTTAAATTTATTTCTTCTCAATAACTCTACCTCTTTTGGAGGTGAGTCCTGATTCCATCACGATAAAGTGCACATTCGTATTGACAAGCTTTATTGCATACTATCACATTCACTTCAGGGAATGAATCTGTATCTCTGTAGGCATTTTTCAAAAGTTTTCATTCTTTATAAAAGAAACATAATCATCTTAGCATATCAAATTATGATAGCTTTGTACCTCATTCCATGTTCATGTGTATTATTCAATCACTTGTCTTCTTTCAGACATATTATGCACTGTTATCACATTTTTATCAAGAAAAGGAGCGAATTCATTAGACCAGATTTCATGATATTTCACCAAAAGCATATTATTTTGCTTTAATCATCATTAAATAAGCACTATGGTGCATTGAGGCTCAAACCCAATGTCATATCTTTATAAGGCGTGTTATGCCATAAATCGTGGGACTTAAACCCAACTTCTTTCATCATGGTACACCAAGACTCAAACATGATGTCTTACCCTCTTAGTTCTATTCGACATGAATTCATCGTCTTACCCTTTTGATATGATGAAATTTGAATCCATCATCTTGATATCAATGAGAAAAAGGCTCAGAACACTTTACCTGAGATAGCCACCATTGTCATTTGCCAAAATTTACTAAAATCAACCGATTTCAAAGCAATTGTTGCTTTTAAGGGCTTGCCACAAATGAGAATCTGCTCAAAAGTCCATTATAGAAAACATAATACTTTATTTCAGGTTACCAACCATTTCCCTATCACTCAAAGACAGTTTTTCAAAAATGAGAAAGATAATATATATATATATATATGCGAGGATTAAAAAGAAACACCCAAAAGAGATATGTATTAAAATTGAAAAAGAAAGTCAACAACACATGTAGATGTGTTTTCCACATAATATAGCTTATTAAAGCTACAAATCCCATGAAGAGGTGGGAACATACTACTGCAATAAAATATTAATGGTTGAACCCATTAGTGACCTCCTAAAGTTGACACCAACACTTAGGCACCTTAAGTACGCTTTGTTAATTTTAAACACCTATAGTAGAGTTCTGTTGTGTCATTTTGACACATTTTTTATAATCATCAAAATTGTTAAGGAGAGTGTAACTCACTTTCTGATGACATGTCAAAGTGACGAATTAAATGAAGACATGTGACATATATATCAAAAATAATTATTAAAAAATTATGAATTTTAATTTTAATAGTTTTAAAACTATTTAGTGAAGTACTTTTTTAAAAAGAAGAAGATATATTTCAATAATTAAAAAAAATAAAAAGAAATTACAGTAACATCTTCATTTTTCTTCTCACCATCTCCATATCTCATCCTCATCTAACCATCATTAATGGCTTCCTCGTCATTCCAATGCAACACAACTTTTCCCTGTCCGTCTTATCTTTGTTGAACTTTCTCCATCTCCCTCATCCACCTTTTTTCTTCTCCACATAGGCAGTCCCTCTTCCATTTCCTTTTTCGAATTGATGCCAACATATATATGGAGAAAAAAATTATTGAAGATGGTTGAATAGGATTTGAAATTGTGAAGAAAAGAGATGAGGAAAAAGACAGATTTGAAACAGTTACAAAAAAAACCGAATTCGAAAGATAAGTTACAAATTTAAAATAAAAGTGAGAAAAAAAATGACAAAGTCATTCTTTGATAGTGTTAAAGACTTCTTTTTTTTTCTAATGTAGTTTAATTTTTAATTAGATTAAGACACCAATTTTTTCATTCTATTCATTTGGATTGTTTGGGTTATGAAATTTGGTGTTTCTAAGTGACGATTAAAGGTTTTTTTTTATGTGTTTCTTTTGTTTTGGTTGTTGATAATGGAGAGTTGCCGGATGTTATGATAAAAAATGGTGAGAAGAATTTTTCAGTGATTGATGGTGATGAAGCTCACTAGATTTTGTTTGAAAAGATGAAGAAGATGAGACTATATGCTTAAGTATTTTTTATTTTTTTTAGTTAAATAAAAAAAAGGTCAAATTTTAGCTTTTCACGCGCTGAAAGTAAGTGTAATACACACAATGTGTCAAGTAAACAAAAAGTATCAAAATAACACAACGAAATCCTACTATAGGTCTTTAAAATGAACAATGCGTACTTAAGTTGTCTAAGTGAAAGTTGATGCCAAATTTAGAGGGCAATTGATGGGTTCAGCCAATATTAATAGGTTTGTTTGATCGAAGATGTCCATAAACGTAGCATTACCTTAATTTCTCATCACTCAAAGAGCTCAACAAAGAGAATTGATCATCCATACTGGCCAATGGCATCTGCGAGTTCTCATACTCGAATATGGGAGTGATTAAAACAAATATCACAAATATAATTTTAATATAGTGAAAGATTATCAAGTAAAGTATTTATCTGGCATTCAATTAACTTCAAGAATTTCACCTTCGATACTTTTCTAAGTATTTGCTCAAGGTGGTAGAGACTCGTGTTGATAATGTGTTATAAAACTATATAAAACAATAAGAAGAAAGTAGTAGGGAGAAGAGAGAAGACTTCTTATTCATCTTGAGGGATATTTAAGAATGAATTACAATGAAGGAAAACTCCTTTATTTATAGAAAAAAACTGACTTGCTAGATTCCTAACTTTGCTCCCACAAATCCACATAATAGACATTCACTATAATACAAATATGTTTATAACAATATCTTAATTTTTCTGTAAATTTAAAATTATATTTCAAATAGACAAAAAATAATAATAATTTATAAATCTCCCTTTAGGTTTAACTTCATGATATCAATCTTCTTGTATGATTTTTATGGTATATATTCTACTTATCTTTCTTATTTTAATTTGTTTGTAACAATTAATTATTCTAACAAAATTTTCACATATATTAAATAAGTACTACAATTTAATCAATTTACCTTTTGTAATATCACTCTTTTTGATAAATTAATTTGAGAAACATAACTAAGAAACGATGAACACATAATTAAGCAATCTATATCTATATATAACATAAAAAAGAAACATAAACAAGATAATGTGACACCAGCTTTCATTTGTATTTATTTTTTTCTCCTTTTTTGTCATTTCTCTCTACATTCATTTGTTATAAAATAACAAGTCTTTTTTTAAACTGTCTTTATCATATTAAATGTTCTATCTTAAAAGTTTTCAGATAATGAAGAGTTATTACATACAAATTCTATAATGAAAGTCAGCATATACGCTTGAATTGTTTTACATTTATTTTGCTAATTATATTTCTATTGTGTTTTCTTTTTCATTTTTCATTTTTAACAAATATTTAATATTTATTGCTTTAATAAAGGAAGAAAATTAAGAGTTGTAATGGACAATGAAGGGTTACCATATGTGGATTATAAATATAATATTTGTTATGTGCATTCTTGGATATCATTTTTATTTTTGTTCAAGATGATTTTGCCATTGCAATAAACTCTTAGTTTTTTTTTTCCTTTTGATCATTTACATTCTTTATGTTTCAACTTTTTAGTAATTGTTGCTTCTATTTATCTACATGGGTTTTGACTGAATTTTAGATTGAAATATCAATTTTAAAAATGCCATCGCAAATTACAAGACCAACAACAATGACTTTTAGCGAATATACTTGGTACAAGATACATTTTATAGTATAATAGAAATCATAATTATGTCATTTGTTATGTGCATTCTGTAACATCTCTCTATGGCCTAAAAAACTATTTATTTTTCCTTTTTTTATTTAATTATTAATCCTTTTTATATATTAAAAATTAAAAGGTCACATTTTCATAATTCATAACTCTTCAATTTCATAACCTGTATTTTTAATAATTGCCAAAACTTTCATTGCTTTTATGTCTATATCCCCAAACATAAGTGTGTGACTCTCTCTATCCTAATCTGAACATGAGGCAAGGTATGTGGTTAGAGTTATTGAAAGACTATGACATCACCATTCTTTATTATCCGGGCAAAGCTAATGTGGTAGCAGATGCCCCAAGTCACAAAGCATCTAGTATGGGTAGTTTGGCCTTCCTTAAGGTGGATGAGAGCCTTTAGCTTTGGAGGTTCAGTCATTAGCTAGGAAGTTGGTCCGACTTGATATTTCTACACATCATTGAATTTTGGCCTGTGTGATGGCTAGATCTACTTTGATGCACCAAATTCGTACACAGTAGTTTGAGGATGACAAGTTGAGGGCCATTCGAGATAAAGTGTTGAGAGTTGAAACTAAATCAGTCTCTCTTATTCGGAGGGAGTTTTGAGGATTAATGGTTGCATTTGTGTGTCCAAGATTGGTGATTGGGTACGTATGATACTGAAAGAGGCTTATTGTTCCAAGTATTCTATTCACCTGGGAGTGGCAAAGATGTTTCATGACTTGAAGCAATATTATTGGTGATGTGACATGAAGAGGGAAATTTTTGATTTTGTGTCTAAGTGTTTGAACTACTAACAGATGAAGTACGAGCATCAGAAACTGTGAGGTCCTATGCAAAGGATTCCCATTCCTGAGTTGAAGTGGGAGCGTATTACTATGGATTTTATTTCTGGATAACTCATGGCATTGGGTAAGTATGACTCTATTTGGTGATTGTGGATCGATTAACCAACTTAGACCATTTCCTCCCAGTGAAAACTAGTTACAATGCGGAGCAGTTAGCTAGGATCTACCTTAGTGAGATTATTAGGTTGCATAGGATGCCTATCTCTATTATGTCAGATCGGGGTTTAGTGTTCACCTCTCACTTTTGAGAGGCATTGCAACATGGTTTGGGTATGCGACTAGATGTTAGTTCAGCATTTCATCCCCAGAGCATTGCCCGGTCTGAGCGGACTATTCAGGTATTGAAAGATATGCTTAGGGACTGTGTGATTGATTTTGGTGCCCGATGGGATCGACACTTGCCCTTAGTGGAGTTCACCTATAATAACAGTTATCACTCAAACATTCAAATGGCATTATTTGAGGCATCGTATGGTCATAGGTGTCGATCACCCATTGGGTGGTTTGATTTAGTTATGATTGATGCGTTGCATACTGACTTACTCAAGGAGTTTATAAAGAGGGTATGCTTGATTCAGATTCGACTATTGACAGCCCAGAGTCGTCAAAAGAGCTACGCTGATAGGAGGGTTCATCCCTAATAATTTATGGTGGGTGATTGTGTGTGGTGAGAATATCGCCCATGAAGGATGTGATGAGATTTGAGAAGAAGGGAAGGCTTAGCCCGAGGTTCGTTGGCCCATTTGAGATTCTGAGAAGAGTGGGTGGGGTGGCTTATGAGTTGGCCTTACCCCCTAGATTGTCAGTTGTCCATCCGATATTTCATATCTCTATGCTTCGAAAGTATATACCGGATGAGTCCCAAGTGATTTCTTATGATGTGGTAGAGTTGGGTCTGGATTTGACTTATTAGGAGGAGCCGATAACTATCCTAGATAAGCAACTTCGTAGGCTTAGGACCAAAGAGATCACTTCGGTCAAGGTGAAGTATCGACATCAGCCTATTGAGTAGGCGACATAGGAGTTATAGTCTGATATTCGAACCTGGTACTCTCCACTTTTTGAGACTCTAGGTACTTTTCTTATTCTAATGTTCGAGGACGAACATCATTTTTAGTGATGGATATTGTAATGACCTTGAGGGTCATTATCAGAAATTTTTACAAAATTACCATTTTACCCCTTTTGTTAGTGCCTCTGAGTGTTATTTGATCAGTTTGTGTAGTTGAATGTGTCAATATCTTAATGGATTTTAAATCGGGCAAGTTTTTGAGTTTGGTTTTTAGTACCAACTGAATCTATGGGTCTCAAAATGGGATTTCGTTAGTTCCATCGTCTCCGAAATATGGAAATTGTTCTAGGAGTGTCTTCATTTTCGAATTTGGAGTTGTATCGTGAAATTGAGGTTTCAAGTTGAAAAGTTTGGTTTTAAATGAGTTAAACTTGACTTTGGTCAACAAATCGAGTTTGGAGACTCAGATTGAGTTTCTAATAATTCTAATGGTTTCATAGGGTGATTCTAATGCTAGAAACAACTTCGTTGAAATTTTTAGAGGTTCCGAGTGTATTTTGGGTATTTTAAGTGTCGAAACTAGTTAAGTTATGACTTATCAGATTTTGGATCAAAGAGACCTCGAATTTAAATTCCAATGATTTCATTGAGTCCAAAATATCAAATTTAGTAGGATGGCATATAAAGTTTGTATATACGAGATTCCGAACGAATCTCGAGGGTCCGATCAGAGAATTTGAGTTTGGATTCTGCTAGTTTCTGGTACAACTTACTTTTGTTCATCGTGATCGCGACCTTAGGCCACGTGATAACAATGTGTCATGATTTTTGTGTTTGGTATTGCAAGGGGTTGTTTGAGGTCGCGATAGTCTTTTCCATCCCGTCTCCTTCGCGATCACGATGCACATTTCACCTAAATAGTGTTCAACTTCGGGGAAAACCCCCATTTCCTCCATTGTTGAGTCTTTGGAGCTTGGAGAGGCGATTTGAGAAGAGGTTTTCAAGTAAAATTATTGGTAAGTGAATTTTGACCTAAAAGCTTTCTTTTGAATAAATGATTTGGTGATTTCAACCCCTAATTTTTAGTTTCAAACCTCAATTTTTTTATTTTCTTTCCTAACCCAAATTTAAGGAAAATGATGATTTCTAACTCATTTTGTATTATATTTTTATGATTTTTTCACCAATGAGATCCTTATTACTAGTAGAATGAGATTTTATAAGAAATTTTCAGTGGCAGTTTTGTTGATGCATTACTCTTGAGAATGAAGAAGAAGAGAGATCTTATTTCGACTCTTTTGAAAAATAATCAATTTGGACTATTTTACCCCCCCCCCCCTCCCAGTTTTGAAACTATCAATATGGGTTTCATTAGACTCTTTGTGATGTGTATGCTTTAATCTTGATAGTGGGTTGTCATTTCAGGCATTGAATTCGATGATTATTCATCCGGTAGAGGTTTGAGTGCGGTTTCGACAATTGAGGTAGGTTTGGCTATCCTTCGCCCGTGTGAGGGCCTTATTTGATATTTTATTTGTGTTGAGACTGTGTAATTCATGACTTAACTGAGTTGGAGATGTGAAAAGGTTATTTGACTTGAATAGCCTGCATCAGGGGTTGAGTTGGGGGTTTTGAGCAGGTTTGAGTATTGCAATATTGTCGAAAAAGGGTGAACACTTATTTTGAGGTATTTTCTTCTTATTACTGTGTATTGAGGGTGAATATCTTGTTTATGTTAAGTTTTGATAACTTTGGACCTTGTATTACATGTTGAGTTGAATACACCCTTCATGCTTTATGTCTTGCGAATGCATTATCCTCATTTATCATATCATTTATCATTGGAAGGCTGAGCACTGTAGAAACTCTTTTTGAGAAAGAAAATGTGGCACACTTTATATCCTTGACCATGAGATAGGTGGCAAGCAGATTAGATATTAGTATCACGAGTCCTAGGCCACAAGCTGAGTGGTGAGGTAGTTGATACATTGAGATTTTGCCGAGGTATATGGTCTGCGAGACCCCCATGGGTCCTTTTTGGTAGCATAACTCGGTAGGTGTATATGACAGGTTGTACGACAGTCTTGATTCCACTGTACCATCATATCATTGCATCATCATATTGCATTGCATTGCATTGATATCTGTGATACTTGACCTATCTGTTTAATAGTGAAATTAAACTATATTTATGTGTTTATTATAATCGCCCCGTTCTAAATAAATTAGTCGTAGCATAGCCGTACTGGAACTTTTCCGCATGCAGGTGGAAGCGTTCCTTAGTTTATTTCATATGTTTGATTAATTTCTTATACTCAGTCGGTTAAACCTACTGAGCATGCTAGTTCCATCTTTCATTTCAAGTATTTATTGTATTCAGAGACTTATACTGTATATTTAGACTCAAATTGGTATTAGATGCTCTTACACTTATGACACCAGGCTTAGAGATAATATCGTTGTTGTCCTTTTATTGTGTTTATTTGTGGCCTGACTTTCCTTTGGAAGTCTCATATGATTTTAATTTTAGGCTTACACATCAGGATAGGGTTTGGAATATATGCCATCATGACCTCGACTTTTAGATCGTGACACTAGGAGATCAAGCAAGTCCGACCTCACAACATACACAAGTGTAGAAATAAGGGGTGAGTGCCAAACAACACAGTGTTTAGCAAGTGGACAACTAAAACTAAGCAAAGCTAAATAGATTCAAGTACTCCCATCATTCCAACCGAACTTCCTCAACTACAACATGCATAAAACCAGCCCAACTCCATATTTTGTAAAATAATAAAATGCAATTCACAAATACTCAGCTATAATATCAATAATTTAATTATATCAAGTCAAATTCAGTAAATATGGAATAATGAGAGGTAAACACAATTCACAAATATCAGAAAGGTGCGATGCAATGCAATAAGATGCACTACAAGAAATATGATTTTCTGTGACGATCTTTTGTGGCGACATATTTAGTCGCAAAAAAATGTAAGATTTCTATGGTGACACGTAAAGATTGCCACAAAAGATGAAAGTTTTAGTGGTGACTAGTGTTGTTGCCACTATAAATAACATATATAGTGTCGCCTTTGCTCCAATCAATACAATATGTACTATTTTATCTAATAAACATTGGCAGAAAATATTGCCATTAAATGTATAACGCTATTGTGGCGACCCTAGTCGCCATAGACAATCAATTTTCAGTGGCGAGTTATGCAGCATCTACTTTATGGAACCTTCTTTTGTGGAGTGTTTGTTCAATTTTTGCAGGGAGAAAAGTCTCTACAAATATGTTATTTTGTGGCAACTCAAGAGGATCATCACCAAAAAAATTTAACTATGGAAGTATGTTTGGCTATTCTTCTTGGAGCTGAGTTGGGGTAATTAGTCAAATTCTATGTTGTAGACTTTGGGATGGGGCCGTAGTGTAAATTGGAACTGTTGATTTATTTTGAGATGCCGTGAGGGGGCTTAGATGTGTTGCACAGCCTGTATGGGGACCTCATTTGATATCTTATTAGTGTTGAGACTATGTAATTGATGACTTAACTGAGTTAGAGATGTGAAAAGGTTATTTTACTTGAAAAGCCTACAACAGGGGTTGAGTTGGGGGTTTTGAGCATGCCTGAGTATTGCAATATTGTCGAAAAAGGGTGAACACTTATTTTGAGGTATTTTCTTCTCATTACTGTTAATTGAGGGTGAATATCAGTTTAAGTTAAGTTTGAGAACTTTGAACCTTGTATTACATGTTGAGTTGAATATTGCCTCCATGCTTTATGTCTTGTGAATGCATTCATCCTCATTTATCATATCGTTGATCATTGGAAAGTTGAGAACTTTGGAAACTCTTTGAGAAAGAAAATGTGACACATTTTATATTCTTGACCACGACATAAGTGGCAAGCAGATCAGATATTAGTAGCACGAGTTCTTGGCCACAAGCTAAGTGGTGGGGTAGTTGATATATTGAGATTTTGATGAGGTATATGGTCTGCGAGACCTCCATTGGTCCTCTTGGTAGCACATCTCGGTAGGTGTATACGATATGTTGAGCGATAGTCTTGATCTCACCGTATAATCATATCATTGCATCATCATATTGCGTTGCATTGCATTGATACCTGTGATACTTTACCTATCTGTTTAACTATGAAATTGAACTATATTAATGTGTTTACTTTAATTGCACCATTCTAAATAAATTAGCCACAGCGTAGCTAAACTAGGACTTTTCTACGTGCAGGTGGAAGCGTACCTTAGTTTATTTCATAGGTTTGATTAATTCCTTATACTCAGTTGGTTAAACCTCCTGAGCATGCTAGTTCCATCTTTCATTTCCAGTCTTTACTATATTCAAAGACTTATATTGTATATTCATACTCGAATTGGTATTAGATGCTCTTAAACTTATGACACTAGGTTTTGAGATAATTTCGTTGTTGTCCTTTTATTAAGTTTATTTGTGGCTTGACTTTCCTTTGGGAGTCTCATATGGTTTTACTTTTAGGCTTACACATCGGAATAGGATTTGGGATGTGTGTCATCATGACCTCAATTTTTGGGTCGTGACACTAGGAGATCAAGCAGATCCGACCTCACAACATATACAAGTGTAGAAGTAAGGGGTGAGTACCAAACAACACAGTGTTTAGAAAGTGGACATCTAAAACTAAGCAAAGTTAAATAGATAAAGTACTCCCGTCATTCCAACCGAACCAACTCAACTACAACATGCATAAAAACCAGCCCAACTCTATATTTTCTATAATAATAAAATGCAATCCACAAATACTCACTTATAATATCAACAATTTAATCATATCAAGTCAAATTCAGCAAATATGGAGCAATGAGAGGTAAACACAATTCACAAATATCAGAAAGGTGTGATGCAATGCAATGAGATGCACTACAAGAAATATGATTTTTTGGGACGACCTTCTGTGGCGACACATAAAGATTACCACAAAAAATGAAAGTTTAGTGGTGACTGGTGTTGTTGCCACTATAAATAATATATATAGTGGCGATTTTGCTCCATTCGCTACAATATGCACTATTTTATCTAATAAACATTGGCAGAAAATGTTGCCATTAAATGTATAATGCTAGCCGCCACAGAAAGTCAATTTTCAGTGGCGAGTTATGCAGCATCTACTTTGTGAAACCTTCTTTTGTGGCGCATTTGTTTAGTTTTTGCAGTGAGAAAAGTTTCTACAAAAAACTTTAAGTGTGGAAGTACTTGCCACGGCGTTATAGTCTCCACTAAAGGTAATCAGTGGCGACTTTACGGGCTATTGTGGCGATATTTTTCACCGCTAAAGGATTGATTTCATGTAGTGATGATGCATGTCTGTTCTATCGGTACACATCCGCTAAATCACATTCTGAAATTCATAGGGGGCATTTCTGTCCATGTAACCTGCCACGAAGCGTGTGGCCCATCCCCTCAAGTATACATATTCTTCCACAGAGCATGTGGCCGGACACTTTTATTTTATAATACCTGCCACGGAGCGTGTGGCTCGACCCCTTTTTGTTTCATATCATTTTCAATCTCAACACAATATATAAGAACCAATGCAATCAATTCATATCCATATAATTCACGATAATAGCATGATATCGACAATAATTTTTTTTTATCTCATATCAATATAGTCCTTTCACATGTTCATGATAATCCAATAATCTCATCACATCAATCACACCAATACACGTCATTAGATTGCTATTTTATGCCCCTTATCTTCATTTTAAGGTCAATTATACAATCAAATAACCCAGTTCACTTTCCATTACTCCCCAATGCACATCACGAAGAAATACTAGCATCTACAAGCTTAAATCAAAGTTTAGAAGTTCACTTGCCTCAAATAATCAAGCAATCACTTCGGGACTTGAGCCTTCCCCCTTCGTTGGGCTTTCAAATCAATGTAATCTAATCAAATGAATAATCACAATAAAATTTTGAAATTAACAACACCCATATTTACTATATGTTTAGTATAGACCCTAAAACTCACTCAAATCTATAATCGAATTCTTAATCTAGAGTTGCTATATGGAAAGTTCCATCACCGGATCAAAGTTAAAAGAATTTCCCTTGGAATTACAACTATAAAAATGCGGACAACATATTCATAAATTGACCTATATCTTAATTGAGGATGAATCTACCTATCATTGTATATTAATTGGTCATTATTACTATATGAGTAGCCTTTCAAATTATTTGACCCTTCAACCATGAAAGTGCACTTATCTTCCTCCATTAAATTTGAAAGAAAACAAACTGACCAAATGGGGGAACAACTAATATGTATAGAAAATTAATAGTGACGCTTGTGTAAGCTTTACCTGAGCAGTTTTTATCAATTTATTTGCCGAAGCCAAAGCTTACTTCTCTAGCATTACAGTTTCGCCGCAGGTGATTTTGTGCTTGATAGAGATTTTTATCAATTTATTTGCCGAAGCCAAAGCTCACTTGTCTAGCATTACAGTTTCGCCGCAGGTGATTTTGTGCTTGATAGAGATATTACCCACTAACCTATTCTAAAACATGGGTCAAGTGATATAGAATATTAAATAAATTATAATCTTGACACTTGACCTATTAAGTACCAACTAAATTAAATATTCTAAATTACCCGTTAACTAAATAATCATAATTAAACGAATAGCTCAAAATTTCTATAAAAAAAATTAATTACAAAAAAAATATTTTATAAAAATAAGACTAATAGTTCTCGAAATGACCTAACGGGTCATTTTACACGTCAAAAAATTGTATGTTATGCATATTGGAAAGCTTTCCCTTGCCTTTTGTTAATCATGTTGAAGAGACTCTTGATTATAAATATCGTTTATCTATTTTTTAAATATGTTTGCTTCTTTCCTCTCATGTAGTCTTAAATAAATAGGCCACATATTTGTTTTCCTTTTAAAAGCAATATTAATGTGCAATTCATGAAACTTTGAAAGACCATGTTCCTCTTAATTGCAGCTGAAAGAGACAAATTATTCACCATTAAACCTTATTTTCTAATGCTATATTCCTATGGAGTATGGAATACTTCCAAACCAGTATATTGACAGGGACCTATAATCATATTTTAGAAAATAATTTTGATCCTAATATTTATATTGTGACAATAATTTTTTAAATTTTAGATAATTAGTGTAATTTATTTCAAAAATATGAATTTCACAAGATGCATCAAGTTGACATAACATAAAAGGCTTCATGCAATATTGAGAATTGAAATCATATGCCTGCAAATAGAATTATATCAAATTTGATATTTCAATCTTCTTCTTACATTTTCCTTTAATTTTTTTAATTTAAAGTTTTTATTTTGATTTGAGGGGATTACATGCTTAATTAGAAAATATTTTTAGAAAATCTTCAAATTTATGAATATTACTCCAATTGAAAATTAATTCTATGATTAGTATTTTTGAATTTGCTTGCAGTTTGTTCCTAAATTCGAGGTATAATTTTATTTATTGGTGTATATTGCAAAAGAATGTGATTTGAAAGGTATTCATATCCAAAAAGAATGTTGAATTAAGTTGTACATCCCTTTTACTTTGATTTAATTGTAGTTTGCTTATATTCACAATTAATATGCATAAATTGAAATAAGTTTTCTTTTTGAAATGGGTAATTTTAATTTTAAGGTTGCATCAATCAGGTGAAAATAGTTATGTGCAAAAAATGTAAATTTTACTTTTTTAATTAAAAATAATTCAACTAAAAAAAATTCAATAAGTATCTGAAAAGCCAATCAAATTAGAAATCTTTGATTTAGAAGAGCCCCAGAACTGGCATCTTTATTGTTATTCCATCAATATAATTAAACATTTTTCACCGCCGAAGACATTATCGTGATACTCTACACTTTACTACGCTATATCTCTTTCGTGGTTTTTGCTCTTGTAACCTCGTTTGCTATTATTTATAATTGATCAAAAAGAGTGTCATATTTAAAAAAGTATAGTCATTAAAATATACTATTTTATATTTTACGATAAATGAGTTAAACAAAAATTACAAGTAAATAATTTCTTTGTCCAAATTTATATGAAAGTGTTTGGAGTATGAAGATTAAAACACTTAATTTAATGTTGAATTCGAGTATAAATTCTTTAAATATTTAATAGGAAATTTTACATATCTACCGTTATAAAAAAAAATATTATAAGTCAAAATATAATAATTTAAAATATTTTTCAGAGGTTTGAGAAAATTCTAATTAAAAAAATTTATTTAACTCTCCAAATAATCACACTTTCATGCAAATTAAGAGCAAGAATATACTAAAATAAAGAAGGTCAAAAGCACAATTTCCACATTACAAAAGAGATTAAAATTAAAATAGACTGATAAGAAAATATATATTATTTAATTAGTTAACATAACTATAATTTAATTAAATTATTATTCATCACTAATTTATAATTATAATTACGTGGCCAACATTCAAATTTGTATAATTCCGCTTCAGATGGTATAAATTCAGAATTTATATAATTCAGTTTTTAATTCTATAAATTCAAAACTTTCCTAATGGTAAAAATCTAGAATTTGTATATCCATACTCTAGCTTGTATATAATTATTATGTTAATACATTTAATTTTTATAAGTTCTGAAAAATTTCTAAATATATAAATATAAAATTTATATATATTTATCATGTTTGTATATTGATAATAAATTATATAAAAAAAATATTTATATCAAGCAAAACTATAATTATAAAATATAATTAAATAAATTATAGCTAACAAATCTAATCAAGTCTCTATCTTCATCTCTCTGCTGCTGAAGCAAAATCCCATTGTGGGTTTTCTTCTATTTGGCCTAAAGTTCTCACAGTCAACAAACCTCTGTCGTTGCAGCCCCGCAGCACCTCCACCAGCAGTGCCCCTCAACTTGCGCTCACATCTCACTACTTATTCTTCTTCTTTCTTTTTCTTTTCTTTCCTTTTGCTTGTTTTCCAACGAATACCTCCATATCTGTTCAGATTTGGCCTAGATCTATTAATTTCCGGCGTCGTCTCGCGGTTTTCCATTTTCCGGTGTGAACAGTGTTTTCGGCATGAACAGTAATTCCAGCGTGAACAGTATTTCCGGCGTGAATAGTGTTTCCGGTGTGAACAGTGTTCCGGTGTGAACAGTGTTTCCGGCGTAAATCAGGTTCTTTTCAACTGGAGTTGGTACCTCCGGTTTATCTATATTTTTGTTCATACACTTATCGTTGCATTTTGCTAACTTTAGGTTTTTGAATAATTTATTAATTCCTACATATTTTCGTGGCTTTAGATAGTGATGGTAGATTAAGGTCATGTTCTCATTCAGGGACGGGGTCGGGGACGAGGGTAAGGAGGGGTAAGTGGGTTAAAGGAGCGTCTAGACTGAGAGTTGGTTCTTGGAATATTGGAACGTTAACGGGCAAATCCATAGAGCTAGTTAAAATTCTAAAGAAGAGAAAGATTAATATAGCTTGTATCCAAGAGACCAAATGGGTAGGTTCTAAAGCTAGGGAGGTAGACGGGTATAAGCTTTGGTTTTCAGGTAGATCAAAATATAGGAATGGGGTAGGCATTTTAGTAGACAATGATCTAAGGGATCAGGTAGTGGAGGTTAGGAGAGTCAACGATAGGATGATGTCGATTAAGGTGGTTGTTGAAGGGAGCATATTCAACATTATTAGTGCTTATGCGCCACAAGCGGGCTTAAGAGAGGAGGATAAGAGGCGCTTTTGGGAGGATTTGGACGAGTTAGTAGGAGGTATACCACCTACTGAGAAGCTTTTCGTGGGAGGGGATTTCAATGGTCACATCGGGTCTATTTCAGGAGGGTATGATGATGTGCATGGAGGCTTTGGCTACGGGGTTAGAAATGTAGGAGGCCTTTCACTTTTGGAATTCGCAAGAGCTTTTGGGTTGGTCATAGCCAATTCGAGTTTCCCAAAGAAGGAAGACCACTTGGTAACATTCCATAGTTCGGTGGCTAAGACTCAGATAGACTTTTTACTCCTGAGGAAGGTCGATAGAGGTCTGTGCAAAGACTGTAAGGTCATTCCGATAGACAACCTTACAACCCGACATAAGCTTTTGGTGATGGATTTAGGGATCAAGATGATGAGGAATAAGAGGGTCGGGGATGATCGATCTAGGATCAGATGGAGGAGTTTGACCACTGCTAATGCCCTGGAGATGGAAGAGAAGTTGAAGGCCATGGGGGCCTGGGATAGTAATGGGGATGCGACCAGTATGTGGGATAGGACGGCTAGTTGTATTAGGACTGTGGCAAGGGAAGTGTTGGGAGTCTCGACTGGTAGTCGTAGTCGGCATCGAGGAGACTGGTGGTGGAATGGAGAAGTGCAAGAAAAGGTGGAAGCAAAGAAGATGGCGTACGCAAAGTTGATAGAAAGCATAGATGAGGTGGAGAAGTGGACGAATAGGGAACTTTATAAAATAGCGAGAAAGGGAGCGAAGTCGGCGGTTTCAACGGCAAAAACAACAGCTTTTGAATGCCTTTATGCTGAACTAGAAGAGAAAGGTGGGGATAGAAAATTGTTCAGGCTAGCCAGGGCGCGGGAGAGAAGGGCACGCGATGTGGACCAAGTGAAGTGCATTAAGGACGAGCATGGAAAAGTATTGGTAGACGAGACCCTCATTAAACAGAGATGGCAGTCCTATTTCCATAAACTCTTGAATGAGGAAGGGGACAGAGACTTTGTGTTGGGAGATTTAGAACATACAGAGAGGCGTTGCAATTTTGGGTATTGCAGGAGTATTAAGGTCGAGGAGGTTAAGAGTGTCATTCGTAGGATGCGCTGGGGAAGAGCAACCGGACCTGACGATATTCCTGGGGAATTTTGGAAGAGCACGAGTTCGGTAGGTTTGGAGTGGTTAACTAGGTTATTTAATGTCATCTTTAAAACGGCAACGATGCTCGAAGAATGGAGGTCGAGCATAATGATCCCTCTATACAAAAACAAAGGGGATATCCAGAGTTGCAACAACTATAGAGGTATTAAGCTACTAAGCCATACTATGAAACTGTGGGAAAGAGTGGTAGAGATGAGGGTGAGGAGAGACGTGTCTATTTCAGAGAACCAGTTTGGATTTATGCCGGAACGCTCAACTACAGAAGCCATCCATCTTATGAGGAGACTGGTGGAGCAGCATAGGGAGAGGAAGAGGGACTTGCATATGGTATTCATCGACCTAGAAAAGGCTTATGATAAAGTCCCAAGAGAAATACTATGGACATGTTTGAAGGCTAAAGGTGTACCTATGGCATACATTAGGGTGATCAAGGACATGTACGAGGGAGCCAAAACCAGGGTAAGGACAGTAGGAGGGGACTCAGAGCACTTCCCAGTGGTGATGGGGTTGCATCAAGGATCAGCTCTTAGTCCTTTTTTATTTGCCTTGGTGATAGATGGATTGACGCGACAAATTCAAGGTGCGGTGCCATGGTGTATGCTTTTTGCGGATGACATAGTCCTGATCGATGAGACTCGCCGCGGAGTTAACACTAAGCTGGAGGATTGGAGACATACCTTGGAGTCTAAAGGGTTTAAGTTGAGTAGGACAAAGACAGAGTACTTAGAGTGCAAGTTCAGTGAGACACCTCAGGAGGTTGACGTTGAAGTTAGGCTTGGTGCTCAGGCCATCCAAAAGAGAAGTAGTTGCAAGTATCTTGGGTCTATCATGCAAGGCAGCGGAGATATTGACGATGATGTCACACATCGTATTGGGGTAGGGTGGATGAAATGGAGGCTCGCTTCCGGAGTGCTATGTGACAAGAATGTGCCACCAAAACTTAAGGGCAAGTTCTACAAAGTGGTGGTTAGACCGGCTATGCTGTATGGGGCGGAGTGTTGGCCAGTTAAGACTTCTCACATTCAAAAGATGAAAGTTGCTGAGATGAGAATGCTGAGATGGATGTGTGGGCACACCAGGAGCGACAGGATTAGAAATGAGGCTATTCGGGATAAGGTAGGAGTGGCCTCGGTGGAAGACAAGATGCGGGAAATACGACTGAGATGGTATGGACATGTGAAGAGGAGAGACACAGATGCCCCAGTGCGGAGGTGTGAGAGGCTGGCCATGGATGGTTACAGAAGAGGTAGGGGTAGGCCGAAGAAGTATTGGGGAGAGGTGATTAGACAGGACATGGCGCAGTTACAGCTTACGGAGGACATGACCTTAGATAAGAGGATGTGGAGGACCCACATTAGGGTAGAAGGCTAGTTCATAGTCTCGTTATTCTTCTCTATTCATAGGTGTAGTAGTGCATTACGATCTCTTGCGCTTTGACTTCTGATTTCTGTTATTTCTGTTATTATTTATTACTTTCTATGCTTTGATTACTCAATTTTACATGTGACGCTTTCATTATTTATTTAATCGTTATTTGTTATTAGTATTTATTTATTTGTATTTATTTGTTATCTATTCGTTATTTGTTTGTTGTTTTTCTCATAAAGCTTTTAATTTTCTATTCTTATCTAACATTTTTTATGCATTTATGCTTTTACTGAGCCGAGGGTCTCCAGGAAACAGCCGTCCTACCTTGATAGGAGTAAGGTCTGCGTACATTCTACCCTCCCCAGACCCCATGTTGTGGGATTTTACTGGGTTGTTGTTGTTGCTGTTGTATATTAGCTATTTAAAAACAAATTAGAAAATAGCGGAGGGAATTGTGGCAGGATTAGGTTAAAGCGCGTGGATAGAAAGTCACAAGTTACATACAACAATAATAGAGTGCGCATTGT
Source organism: Solanum dulcamara (assembly GCF_947179165.1). NCBI lineage: Eukaryota > Viridiplantae > Streptophyta > Magnoliopsida > Solanales > Solanaceae > Solanum > Solanum dulcamara. Next base: position 22,862,648 of record NC_077242.1, read on the forward strand.
TAAAAGTGGAAGCATGCGTTTGGAGTTTGTGCCATCCCGTTCTCCAATGCCGCCTCCATAAACGGTTACTCCTTCTCTCCCAAACTCACTTATTACGCAACCAAAAATATTTACTGGTCGATTTGAAATCAGTTATTAATTAAAATTAAAATTAAAATCAACTTAAGTAAATTATTATTGATTTTAATTTATTTTGATTTAATTATTTCTTTATTAATCATATATTAAAGTAGAAAAAATATTTTTTTTTAAAAAAAGATAACAATTGATTAAAAAAAATAAATTATTTATGTGTTATTTTGAATCTTATAATTTTTATATCAAAATTTTATAATATCATTTAATTTTGTAAAACACCATTCATCGTGAGTAACTAGCCCTAACTATCTTCATGTTTACCAGCTTATTTTATCAACACTTCGTCACTTTTTGGTTATTAGAATCATTTTAATTTTCTAATGATTAGAATGCATGTTCAACGCTCTCGTCATTTGGGATGTATACTTGTACACAATATGCATAATTTGCAAGTGCATTGGAAAAAATACAAGTCTCAGAAGTCAGAAAGCTACTAAAATACAAAGGAGCAACAGCTAGGCCGCAAATTATGAAGACAGAGCTGTAGAATATTTTCTGTTCATAACAATTTTTTTCTTAGTGAAAAAGACAAAATTGCGGTTCACAGTCACAGGTAGTTGCACTTTGTTTTGACTCGAGAGGGGCGAGAATGGTGCACATTGTTGTACCCATCATACTTCCGTTCCGTATTTACACTAATATGATACATATTTGTATATTATTATCATTAATATATTCTACAGCTCTGACAGTTGACATCAATAAAGAATGACCAAAAAAGTCGATCTTAAAAGATGTGTTCGTTAAAGATCGATTTTACTGAGTCTTCAAAATAACAAGATCAGATTGTCATCGTGAATAGGATGAGAGCTCGTGGGACAAAGATACGAAGGGGCTTGTGTCCCGATAACATGGAAAGAAGGAAAAATGATGGATACGCACAAGTAAAATCAAGACACATGTTTCTGACCTCATACAAATTCTATTATATTATTTTTTTGATAAATAGTTTGACATCCACCGTGAAACCAACACAGTTGTGCGTTGATTTAATTCACTATTCTACCTTCTTATTGACTTGAATATTGTTTGTCTTATAGAAATCACTCATGAAAAACCAAAACCAAAGCAATGAACACCAAAAGAGAACCATATCAACAAAAATGTGATTGACGCACAACTTCCTAATGAGACAAAGGACTAAGTAGACCTTTAAAATGAGTGAGACCGTCTATTGAAGAAACAATGTTTGATGTGTAGAACCTGAACCTGACCAATGCAAACATGCGAACGTGGAAGGTGAAGATTTTTGAATTTTATGGTCTTAAATTAAAGATATATATAATATAATAAATTATTTTTTAAAATTAAAGCATTAAAATAAAAAAATTCTTAAAAACAATTTTTTTTTAAAAAGAGAAAAACATTAAAATAGAAAAAAGCAATACTTTTTTTTAAAAAAAACATTCCCGTTGTCAATAGTAGCTGAAAATTAGAGGTGCAAATGTTGGTGTTATCATCACTCGTTTTGGGTCAAACATGGCAGTGAGGAATTGCCTAAAAAATGATACTAATACATACTAGCCGTTACATTACAGCGGGTCATCAAGACTTGTACGACTCCTAGCGGGACAAAACATTGCCCAATTATTTTCCGCTTAATGTGGCGGCGGTGGTGGCCCCTTCTATATTCATGGTCTTTGACTTCATTTTTTTTTTAATATTGACTTGGCATACATAATAAATAAACAAAATGAGTTTATTATTATTGTAAAAGATGAGCAATATGAAGCAAGCTAGGTAGACACGAGATATGAAGAATATAATGTAGAGATTATCTTATTCAAATGTCTTCAAGTATTACTTACAATATTATATGACAATCATATTTATAGATTGATAAATTACTTCAAAAGTACTATGTTAAATGTCCAAATTAATGGATACATTCTTATCCAAAAATGGTTCATAGAAGCTAGGACAATCCACTAATTCAATTAATTCATAACTCTCCCTTGAATGTCCATAGATAATGTGTCTCGTTAACATCTTACCATGAAAAATCCAATGGAAAGAAACCTAGTGAAGAAAAAAGAGTACACACATCTCATAATACACCTTGAATGTTGTCTCACTAAAAATCTTATCAGAAAAGAGTACCCCGTGTATTTCACTCCGATTGATGAAAGTTGTACTTTATATCTCGGCGACGACGCATTCCAATCTTATGTCTCAACTTCTCAAAATGTTGATGTTTGCAATGCGTTAATGAATAAGACTGCAAGATTATCACTTGTACAGATCTTTTGAACTTTTATCTCACCGTTTTGTTGAAGATCATTATGAAAAAGAAATTTGGTGAAATGTTCTTTGTCCAATCTCCTTTGATGTATTCTCCCTTCAATCGAGTTATACATGCAATATTTTGTTCGTACATGGTTCCTGAAATATCCTTTTTCAATGAAAAATCACACATTTCTGAATATAATGGGTCATTAATTGTCATGAACCAAAATCAAGTGTGATGATACTCGTCCTATCCCACCAGGACAAGTCAGCCTAATCCCAATAATTATAGAAAATAATGTGGAAATACCAAATAGATCAAATAAACAAAAGCGGAAGACTTAAATAACTCAAATAACCTCCAACATCTGATTGTCACATGTATAAACCACTAGTAAATATGAAATGATAGATATACAAGTCTCAAATGTCTTTGTATCTCAAATAGAAAAAAGTATAAGTAAAAGAGATAAGGGAGATTGTTGGCGTCTCAAACTTACTATCCGTGCTCGGAACCTTCACAAGTGTACAAGCAAGGAGTGATTATCAAAAACCACGGTACTCAGCAAGCCAACTAATAAAACTAAAAAAATCTAATAGAATAAAAGAATTTTCATCCCAACTGAACCTCCACAGCTACAACCTGCACAGAATATCAGCCCAACCTAGAGTTCACAATACACAATTCGAATAAGTTCCATAATTACAGTTAAGTCATCAAAAGAAGGAAGTTACAAGTATCACACGAATCATACATAAGAGTCAATATACCACACATAAATATGCAAGTATTCTCATGTATAATCTACAATTGAGCATCAGTCATATTCGCCGATAATGACCTTGTCATTACACTCTCGTCGAAAATGACCTCGGCATCACACTCTCGCCGAAAATAACTTCATGTAACACCCTTGATGCTCCTAGCCAAAAGTAACTATAAAAATATCAAAATAATTTGCACCAAATAAGGATCACGATACCCATCACGGGATGTAGTCATCTTCATGGCCCCCAGAGAAGGGTCGTATAAATAACAGAAATTAGGGGAGAATTTCATGAGAGGTACCATGGCTCATGATGAGCACTACGGACAGTACTATCTTCCTTGGAGTTGACCCCCAAGACTCCTTAAGTTAGGAGATGACCACACGTGATGTTCATTAGTCGTAATGGTGTTCACAAACTGTGAAGAGGTACGTGAAACTCTACCCTCAAAACCTTTGGGATGGGTCAACTTCACGAGGGCCTCCACGGCTCATAGTAACCTTCACGGACTATGGTGGCCTCCGTGGAAGTAGGCCCTCCAAACATGAAGTACCCCTCAGGACCATGGACATCACCACAGACCGTGGTGAGCTTCACGGGCCGTGGTGACCTTCCATCCTAGAGCCCATCCATAATTTTAATGAGGGTTATTTTTCTCTTTTACATACTTAACCCTGGCTGTTTTGGAACTAAATTTAGCCCCTTATCACTACCTTAGATTTATTTTCTCTCATTAACCCTTAGATTATTTGAGAGCAAAGATTGGAGAGGAGAAAGAGGGCTAGAGTTCAAGCGTTCAACTTTCATTCTTCAAGTTTGATTGTTCTTCGATTTTCAAGTATGTAAGGCTAATCATAGCATTGGATTGAGTTCATCCACGTGTCCTACATCTAAATTCTACCATCAAAGAATTGAGTTGAGTTTTAACCCTTATTTCTTTGAATTTCGAATGAGTAATTTATTCGTTCATTGAATTCTATATAATTGTGCAATGAGATTATTATTATTTATACACCTTGTTCTTGAGATTGCTATTCATGATTTCATTCACATGACCCCTAGTTGAGTTGATGATCATTATATTAACATGAATTTATTTTGAGTTGATGAGAATGATTTCATGCATTAAACGAAATATGATTTTAAACTGAGTATATACATATTTTATTGAGTATTGAAAAAGCATGAGCATTGAGTTTAAATAAGTTTGAGCATTGAGTTAAATGATTTGAAAAAGAGTTTTGACGAGATGTGAATGATTTTATAAAAAGTATAATTTAAATGAAAGAGCATGATGGTTTGAGATGAGATTGAGTTTTGAAAGGCCTATTGAGATTTGAGATGAGAGGATTGAAATATGATACCTAATAGATATGAGCATAATGAATTGATTTGGAGAGTAGTATTAATCACCGATTGGGTAAGAGTTTGAGTAACTCAATCCCCAAAAACTCCGTAGCCAGCGCAGGATAGAGGCCAAGCCTATCTTGTCCCAAATGAGGACTTTTATATTGGATCCATTGGGGTTGATAGTACCTTACCCTGGGAAGGTATTGGACGGCTGTGTCAATTGATCATGAAGGGTGCCGACTTCAGTTTTCCTAGTTGGTTTAGGATTTGGTTTTGTGTTTCTATAAATACCCAAATTTATTTTATTTTTAGGGTTCAACACTTTTACTAATTTTTGAGTACCTTGTGAACATTGTGAAGCTATATATTTAGTTACTTTTGGAGATTGATTCTTGATAAATCTTTCCTATTTTCATTCATTATTTATGATTCGTCTAATTGATTCAATATTGACTTCTTCGTCTACGTAGGTATTAATTCATGAATTCTTCATAAATTTTTGTTCTTTTACTTACAAGTATGAGTAGCTAAACCCACAACTAGGGTTGTGGGTACCATGATGTCTTAACTAACATAGGCAAACGTAGGATTGAGATTCGTGAATTGTTTTTGCATGTATTGTGATTTATTCATTCAAAAATCTTTCTTAGTGAGTGCACACATTAAGAACTTGGCCGTATTCATTGATTGCCCGGAAGGGAGGTAGTGATTAAGAAAAAAATTTCACAACAGAAATTCGAAGAGTCTGTCTTCAAAAGAAGGGATAAACTTTGTCTAAGTTACTTGAGACCGGAAGGAGATAATACTTTAGGATCCAGAGCGAGGGTTAGTAAAGTATACATTTTGAGACCGGGAGGAGATGAATGAAATACGTCTAAGAAAGACCAAGAGGTAAATTGAATGTTACCTAACTCACTAGATTTTGCATGCGATACAATGAACAATATCATGAATAGGACTAGCCTATTAACTTACAAGTCATGGAAAATACAACCTAGTCTAGTCTTCATATTTTTACAAATTTAATCTTATTTACTTGTCTTTGCATTCTTGTTCTAAACCAAAACCCCACTTTTACTTTATGCAAGTTTATTTTCGGAAAGTAGTAATTACAACTTAATAGCGATAAATAATAGAACTTGTTTCAACCTATTCCCTTGTAGGTTCGATCCCGACTCTTAGTTGGATAAAGTATATTGCTAACGATCATCTATATCTCTTTTGAAAGGTGTAATTGAGCGTTATCAAAATAGCGCCGTTGCCAGGGAATACGGTTTTTGAAATATTCTATTAGTTGCTACTTCAGTTTGTAGTTATATTTCCTAATTTTACTTTTGGTTTCTTGTTTGTGTTTTTGTAGGGAGTAGATAGTGCATACCAACCACCCGAAGAAAGGGTGAACCACTATTTCCATACAATTCTGAACTATAAAGATGAATTTGCAAGATGAATGCACAAGAGTGCAAGGTGATAAAGATGAGAGAGCTAGCTGAAAATCAAGTCAGGGATGGTGATGACAACAGAGATGAACTCAATGGAGCTTTGCGGGGGCAGAGGTTAGAGTCTTGTGAACTTTTCTCTTGTTGATGATGATGCTGATACGGAGGCGCAGGGACTACTGGAGCTATAGTCCTCCCACCACTACCTTCAGGTATGAAGTTCACTATCACTAGTACTATGCTGCAGATGCTAAATTTGAAGGGACTCTTTAATGGAACAACAAGTGATGATGTCAATCAATACTTGATGACTTCATCGCCACTTGCAAGTCATCTAAAATCCTTGGGGTTAGCCAATCAGCTGTGTGACTGCATTTATTTCCATTGTCTCTGTTTGGGGAGAAAATGAAATGGCTGAATAAACTTCCATATGACTCGATCATGACCTGGAGGGAGTTGAGAGAAGCATTTCTGAAAAGGTTCTTTCCACCATCCAAGAAGCTGCAGATCAAGGATAAGATTAATGCTCATAAGTAGTGACCTAATGAAGTCGTGCATGAGACTTGGGAAAGATTCAGGCAGAAGCTAAAGTAGTGTCCAAATGACAATTTGATTGATGAAAACTTAAAAGAGATATTCTACAGGTTTTGTAACTTCATGACCAAGCGAGTGATATATGCAACTTATAGGGGATCTTTTATGGCTAGGACATTTTAGGAGGCCATGAAAATTCTAGATCAGCTCACAAAGAACAATAGAGCTTGGTATACCAGAGATGCAGATTGTTCGGGATTCATATTTGAGATGTCAGCAGAACAAAAGCAAAAAAAAGAAGAGCGTGATCAAGACATGGATCACATGAGAACGCAAATAGACTTATTAACCAAGCGCCTATTAGGTGGAGGACATAGAAGATGAAAGCTGTGGATACTAGAAGTCGATATGATTAAATAAACTTTAACTATGAGTAGGAAGCTAAGTTTCTAAATAGCTAACGGGGTTTCCGGACATACAACTATGGGAATCAAGGTCAGAAATTTCAAAGAGAAAAGTACTATGACCGAACTAGAAGTCATGATCAAGAAGGGTGGCAGAATAAAGATAACTTCAAGAATGATAGGAATGGGGTGTATGTGCTACCTATGAACTGAGAGCGAGTCGATAACAATAATGGTAGATCTAAGATGGAAGAGATAATGGCAAAGGTCCTACAAAAATTTAAGGTAACTGAGACTGGATCAAAGATATGTGAGGCGACACGTCTAATATTAGCTAGTTGGTAGATTCACACTACTCTATCAAGCAATTGGAGCATCAGAAGGGCTAGTTGTCAGTAGCACTTAATCAGAGAAAGATTGGTACTTTAACCAGTGACAGTGCAAAATCCTAGAAAAGATAGGAAATGCATGGCAGTGACAACGAGGAGTGGTAAGGTACTTTTTGACACTATTATTGCAGGCACTAAGTAGATAAGGATGCAGCTTCTGAGACTTATGAGAAGGCTAGGCATCAGGCGGATAAGACAACGTTGTTTGATGATGATAATAAGGCTGATGAAATAGCATTGGAATAGAAAAAAGTCGAAGAGAACAGTGATACGCAACAAACAAAAATAGAGAGACCTTACCCTTTGCCACCTGTTCGTAAGCCACCGCCTCTATTCCCATATATATTAAAGAAAAAGGCTGAGGATGGCAAGTTTCTAAAATTTTTGTCAATGCTTAAGGAATATCAGGCATCATCGCATTGGTAGAAGCACTTGAGCAAATGCCAAGTTATGCTAAATTCATGAAGGATTTGATTACAAAGAAGCGGGCGGTTTCTTTTAAGCCAGCCAACAACTTACATCACTGTAGTGGAATTGCTATTAAATCATTGGTGGAAAAGAAAGAAGATGGGCGCATTCACCATACCTTGCATCATTGGTACTTTTAATTTCACAAGGGCTCTATGTGACTTGGGTGCTAGCATAAATCTAATACTGCTAGCCATTTACAGACAGTTGGTCTTGGGAGCCCCCAAACCGACTTCTATGCGGCTACTGATGGCATATATGTCTATGGAATACCCAGTTTGCATTTTGTGTGATGTGTTGGTGTGAGTGGGCAGGTCCATTTCTCCTGCTAATTTTGTCATACTAGATTGCCAAGTTGATTTTGAGGTTCCTATTATCTTAGGTATACTATTTTTCGCGACTGGTAGAACATTAATTTTGAACGTGGAGAACTCACATTCAGACTCAATGATGAAGAGGTCAAGTTCAATGTATGAAACAGCCAATGGATATCACCATGATGTCTATGCTCTATCTTAAGGTTGAAAGTGTCGTTGATGTGCCCATTGAGGAAAGGCTCGCTGTTGAGACTTTGGCAGTTGTACTCATTAATTTGGACAGTTATGGTATTGAGAGTTATGATAAATCTGTAAATGCTTTATGGGGTATGGGTTCATATTTATATGCTCCCAAGAAGTTTGACCTTGACTTAAAAAACAGGATGACTCCACCTGCTAAACTATCCATAGAGGAGCCACCTGTACTTGAGCTCAAAGAATTGCCAGTCCATTTGAGGTACGTGTTTCTTGGTGAGCATAATACCTTGCCAGTCATTATTGATGCAAATTTGAGTGAAGAACATATTACAACACTGGTGGAGGTAATACAGAGGTATAAAAAAGCTATTTGGTGGACTATTATTGATATCATAGGTATTCCACCTGGCATTTGCATCCACAAAATTCAGTTGGAGGAGGATTGCATGCCCAGTATTGAACACCAACAAAGATTAAACCCTCCTACGCAGGTGGTGGTAAAGAAAGAAATCATTGAGTGGCTAGATGTAGGTATGGTCTATCCCATATACGACATCAACTGGGTGAGTCCTGTTCAATATGTCCCTAAGAAGGGAGGTATAACAGTTGTCACAAATGAGCTGGTTCCACTTAAGCCAGTCACTGGATGACGAGTCTGTATGGACTATATAAAGCTTAACAAATGGACTATAAAGGATCATTTTCCAATGCCCTTCATGGACCAAATGTTAGATAGGTTAGCTAGCAGAGTTGGTACTATTTTCTTGATGGGTACTCTAGCTACAATCAGATCTCTGTAGCACCAAAGGAACAGGAGAAGACCACCTTCACATATCCTTATGTCATATTTGCATTCAAGCGTATACCATTTTGACTATGTAATTCTCCTGCCATATTCCAGTACTGCATGATATCTATATTGTCTCACATGGTGGAGGACACTATTGAGGTATTTATAGACAATTGTTCAGTGGTAGGTGATACTTTCAATGACTATTTGTTAAATCTTAGCTGGGTGTTGCAAAGACGTGAAAAGGCTAATGTAGTTTTGAACCGGGAAAAATGCTACTTCATGTTCAAAGAAGGTATTATGCTAGGTCACAAGATCTTTGAGAAAGGATTGGAGGTCTATAAGGCAAAGATAGAGATGATAGAGAAATTGCCTTCTCCCATCTCTAAAAAGGGTGTTCGTAGCTTCCTAGGCCATGTAGGTTTTTATAGGCATTTTATCAAGGATTTCTCTAAAATTGCACACCCTTTGTGCAAGTTATTGGAGAAGGAGATAAAGTCTTACTTTGATAAGGCATGCATCACAGCATTTGAGTGGTTGAATGAGAAATTGATCTCAGACCCGATGATTGTTTCTTCTGATTGGTCTGCCCTATTTGAGATCATGTGTGATGATATCGGTGTCACTTTGGGGGTTGTGCTAAGATAAAAGCGCAACAAGCTTTTTTATCCCATATACTATGCTAGCAAAACACTAAATGAAGCTCAAACAATTACACAATCAATGAGCAGGAACTATTAGCAGTAGTGTATGCATTTGAAAAATTTAGAGCGTACCTTCTGGGTACCAAAGTGATTGTGCACACCGACCATGCAGCCTTACGATATTTTATGACCAAGAAAGGTGCTAAGCTAAGGTTGATTAGATGGGTCCTTTTGCTCCAGGAGTTTGATTTTGAGGTGAAAGACAGTAAAGAGAGTTGAAACCAGGTAGCTGACCACTTGTCCAGCCTAGAAGATGAAAATAGAGGTAAGGTTGAACTTGACATTGATGATTCCTTCCCAAATGAATAGGTTTTAGTTGCCATTCTTGATCTCATTCCTTAGTTTGCTGATTATGCTAATTATCTTGTTAGTGATCTTATGCCTGAAGATCTTACTTTCCACTAATGAAAGAAGTTTTTGCATGATATTCACAGGTACTTTTGACTTTTGGGATGAGCCATACCTATTCAAGATGTGTGCAGATAATGGCATCAGGAGGTGCATCCCGTAAGCAGAAATGTTGAGTATTTTGGAGGCCTGTCACTCATCACAAGTAGGTGGATACCACAGTGGGAGCCAGACAGCGCAAAAGATATTACAATGTGGATACTACTAGCCTACTATCTATAAAGATGCACATGATTTGGTGAAAACCTGTGACTAGTGTCACAAGGCATGGAAACGTATCCAGGTGTCAAGAGCTACCTATGACACGAATCCTGGAGGTGGATGTCACGACCCAAGCCTAGGGCCTAGATGTGATATGGTGAATGAAGACCCCGAAACTACATCAAATAAGCCTCTTAGCATTCTTTTATCCTTTTATAGGTAATGACACTAAATAAATAAGCGAAAATCATAATAGTAAATCTTCAACTTATATATGTCCAACAATACCTCTAACTTTTATATTTAATGGGGATAAGACAAGTTTCTAGCTCACCCTCAATCATAATAGAAAAAAATTCCATAGTAGGTTTTTAAAGATCTCAACATATCATAAGCTAGAAAGATAAATTAGTATTATTCCTGGAACATGGGAACTCACCAAAAGTAGTCTTCAAATAAAATCTCAACTAGCCACATGGAGGAGAAAGAAGAGGAGCACCGGTCCCTACATGGTGATATTCTGTGACAAAAGAGTATGCGTTAGTACTTTGAATGTACTAAGTATGTAGGAATGCATGGACATAGAAGAAACATTAAAAGATTTATGTAATATAAAACATAATGCAATACATGCATATTCAATCATATAGATATCCTTTAAACATTCATATTGTGGGAAAATGACCATAAACGCCATTTAAGACCATGCAAGCTATTACATGAAATCCAACATAACCCCCTATGTTGGCCGGGGAGACTACTTGCTGGGTAGAACTCCATCAACTTCATTCATTTCTTTAACTTTAAAGACTATTTGTGGATCCATTAGCCTAAGCGTACAAGGGCTACTAAGTTGGCACATAGTTAATAAGACAAGGGGTTGCTACTAGGATTCCCTTATCAAATTCCACCTCAATGCCTCATTCGGTGCTAAATCAATCCCACAAAATAGTTTAATACTTTAAAATAGTCATAGCATATAGCTTGAGAATCTAAATATCACATTCGGTAGAATAGCTGATTAAAATCTTTAGTGATTCAAATATGGAAGAATTGTCCTTATAGCATAAAGAATCCATCATTCATAGCATTTCATCATTCCTTTTTATAAGACTCCCTTTTTATAATAGATATTGCTTTCATAAATATTTATTTGAAGTCAAAGCTTTCAAGTCAAACTTCATTGAAAATATAGTAAAACTAGGTGGGTTTAAATCACTTCAAATTTCAAACATGTATGTAAATAAAATTATGTATAAATACTTTGAAATTTATCATAAAAAAATCATGCTTTAAACAACCCACCATGAATTTCAAGCACCTTTAAAGAAATAAATAGAGAAAATACTTGCAAACCATCATTTCATACATATGAAATTATTTTGCATCAAAATAGACCAATAATTATTAGTTTAACCACAATTTAAGATATTAAGTAGAAATAAGAATTATCCATAAAAAATCTTATTTGAAATAAGAAGATTTAGTTTAAAGAGTTTTAGACTACGTAGGTGGAAGAACTCATGAATAAGCACCCACATACCTTAGAGTAAAGTTTCAAGAAAATAAATACAATTTATCATATAATCAAAATACTTTAGTCATGAGAGTGGAAGAAATACTCTCATTGAAGCCTTAGATACCTGGAATCCGAAATGTTACTCAGAATCGAAAGACTTAATGAACACTCTTGAATTCTAGTATTTTCTCCTTGCTGGAGTGTTTTGTATACTACCCGGAGTATATGAATCACCAAAATAGTATTTCTACACTACTAAGAACTAAAACTATATTTTGAGAATGAGTAAAAATTGTATAGAGAGAAGAGTTGCTTGAGAAAGTTTGATGAACAAAATGATGAAATAAGTTGGGTATTTATAGGTGTGAAGGAGAGACCTAACAATAATTAAAATAATTATAAAGAAAAATCTAAAAATTTATTAAAGGATTGTGAGGAAAAATGGAGGACTATTGATGTCATGGGTAATGTCAAATGGATCTAGATCTTCTATGGTTGGTGAGATGAATCTTCTCTTTACAAAATACCCTTTTTCGGAGCTATGTTTGAATAAGATAAATTTTTAATTATTATTTGATGTCTCATATGAATTGTAGCTCTAGAAGTCATATTTTATGTCATTTAAGAATTAACTGATTTGGATTATCCTACAGTGAGATATGATTTTTGTTCTATAATTACTCTATTTTGTCACAACACCAGGTCTTGCAAAGATTAATTTATTTAACCTACTTAGCCTCCAAATCGTAAGCTATGGTCTTACTGAAGTTGTAGGTAATGATGGTGGAGTTATTCAAAAATTTGAATCACCTAATTTAGTCCATTCGATGAAAAGTTATCCCAAAATACAAAAACAATAGTATTTTCTTTGAGAATTGGAACACCATATACAACATTTTTAGGGGGTGTTTCATTATCTCTCCCTTGGGAACAGTCATCCTCGAAATACGACTTAGATTGAGAAGAGTATAGTGTAAACCAACAACCCATCTTTAATGCGATAGTGCAATTTAAAACATTGTTCGAAATATATTTTGTAATTTTGCATGCATATGACAAGAAAAGTTGAAATGCAAGGATTTCAAGTAATTGAGCAAGGATAACTTAATACCTTTGACTTGAGTAGACGGAAAAAGGTGAGAGTATCGGTTAATCATATCCTCTTCTTCTTATCATGTAGCAATTTCTACTTGTTGATTCCACCAAAGGACTTTAACTTGCCGTCCAAAATTTTAATCGAAACTTCATAGGTCAAGTTTTCTTCAACATTCACTATTCCCAATGGAACAATGGTACAAGAATCACCCACACATTTTTTGAACATAGACACATGGAACACCAGATGAACCATAGCCATTTCCAATGACAACTCCAACTCATACGCAACCTTGCCAACACGTCTTATGATTCTATATGGCCTTACATACCTAGGGCTCAATTTCCCTTTCTTACCAAACCAAACCACACCCTTCATAGGTGAAACCTTCAGATATACCCAATCATCCACATTAAACTCAAGATCCCTTTTTCTAGTGTCAGAATAGGACTTTTGACGACTTTGAGCCATTTTCAACCTTTCTCTAATGTTCTTCACCTTCTCTAAAATATCAAGTACCAATCAGGGCCCAACAAGGTCATCTCACCTACTTCGAGCCAACCAACTGGGGATCTAGATCATATCCCATATAAAGCCTCAAACGGCGCCATCTCAATACTTGAGTGGTAATTATTATTATAGATAAACTCGATGAGCGGTAGATGATCATCCCAATTTCCTTTAAACTCCAACACACAAGCCCTTAACATATCCTCTAGTGTTTGAATCGTCCTTTTGGCTTGCCATCTGTTTGAGGATGGAATGTGATGCTCAATTTTACCTTAGTATCAAGGCCCTTTTGGAACAATCTCTAAAAGTGAGAAGTGAATTGGGTACCACGATCCAAAATAATAGATAACGGCACACCATGCAACCTCACCAACTCCTGAATATACAACTTGCATAGTCTTTGGCACTCTAGGAAGTCTTAACTGATAGGAAGTGAACTGACTTAGTCATTCTATCAACAATTACCCAAATCGAATCATGACGCTTTTGGGTATGAGGCAAACCCACAACAAAATCCATATTCACATCTTCCCACTTCTAAGTATGGATTTCAATGTCTTGGGCAAGGCAACCCAGCCTTTGATGTTTGACCCTAACTTATTGGTAATTCGGATATTCAAACACGAACCTTGCTATGTCCGTCTTCATGCCACCCACCAATAAAAATCTTCTAAGTCTCGATACATTTTTGTCGAACCGAGATGAATGGAGTATGTAGAATTATGAGCCTCCATCAAGATCAAACTCCTTAGACCATCCATATCTGAAACACATAGCCGACCTTTGTAGTATAGCACCCCATCTCCTCCTTGGGAGAAGACCTCTATCTTCTTTTCTTTCACCAACTTCTTTAGCTCAATAAACGTCGGGTCAAGATCTTGCTTTGACTTAACCCCAACAAAGAGGATTCAAACCCATTTTGAACAACCATACCATCATCATCGGTACCACACAACTTTACCCCTAATCAAGCTAACCGATGAACATCTTTCACCAATTCCTTCTTTCCTTCATCAACATGGGCCACACTCCCCATAGTGTTATACCCTGCAATCCCATTCTCCCATGTGAGCCGGATAATTTATAACTCTATCAAACAACTCTAAAGAAAGGAGAATGAGCTACCCCATAGTAGGAAAGATTTGAAATAGGGTTATAAGAATCCGAAATGAGTTGGAGACCAAGTAATGAGTCGTAGGACTCAACTTACTCGCGTAGGCTACCAACTTGGATTTTTTACATACCTAAATTATTTGAGTACATGTCAAGCTTACATAACAAGGATTACTGTAACACCCTTCAAAATTTTTCCCTAAGATTCGGACCTTTCTTGTATTCGGGTAGGGTTGAACTTGAGTATTATGGATCATTTGCATGAGTTAAGATGAGTCCTTGAGAAATTGAGAAGTGTTAGAGGTGATGTGGGGTCACAAAGGAACCCTAGGACCAAGCCAAGTCCAAAACATTCGTCGTGACTAAGTTTGAGGAGGTGTTTGCATGAGGAGTTGACTTCTAACGACCCTATCTTTTAATATATGAAAATTAGGGTGGACCATGACCTATTAAATTAATGTTCGTCGAGTGTTCTTTCCAATGCCACTAAGAATGTACATTTTGGAGTTTGGAGTCAAAAGATATGATGATCCTAAGATGAACTAGCACAACAGAGATTTCCAGGCCTGGGTTGCAATTGCTGGAAAACTGGGCTTGGCACCGCAGTGGCGCGATGCGCCACTATCGCGCCAGAAACATGCCTCAATAGTTTAGTCTCTGGCGCGGTGCGCCACTAAAAGGTGGCAGGGTTTTTCAAGCTAATTTCCAAAACCCAGAAAATGTTGGCCTTGGCGTTGTAAGGGCGCGATGCGCTACTATCGCACCAGAAATATACCTCAATAGTTTGGTCTCTGGCACGGCGCGCCACTGCGAGATATGCAGGTTTTAGGCGTAATCAGCCTGGCGCTGCAATGGCGCGATGTGCCACTATCGCGCCAGGTGTATTTTTGCCTATTTTTCAGAACTTTTGAGAAGGGGCAATTTGAGAACTTACCCAAATTATATATGTATCACCCTAGACTATTTTGAGATCATATTTTCAGCCCCCACTCTCTCTCTAAAAAGCACTAGGAGTTCTTCTCTCTCTCTTCTTCTTCCTCTCCAAATCCTCCTCCAACAAGAAGAATTCCAAGAGCTTCAAGGTTTGAGTTCTCTATTGAAGACCCAACCACAAGGTTTTCTTCAAGTCTTCACTAAGGTATGTAAGGCTATCCAAAACATGGGTTGATTCCACCCATGTGCCTTACTCTTGCTTTGAGGTTAGATGTCCATGAAAATAGAGTTTCTTGGTATGGTTTATGGTTGAATGAGTTTTGTCTCCTATTTATTTGATGCTATATGTGTTGATGTTGTTGAGCTAAGAAGTTTCTAAAACCTTCATGTTAGTATGAGTTGATGGAGATGACTTGTTATTATGTTTTGTTGATCTCTTTAGCCATTTAATTATGTTGCTTAAGTCAATTTCCTTAAATGTGTTATTCTACTTGCGTTGTTGAGCTAAAGTCATAGAGTTGTGATGAGTCTTGAGGAGATATCATAAATGCTTATCTAAATGAAGCTTGATTGAGTTAATTGGAGGATAGAATTTATGAGTGAACGAGGTCCTAAATGGAACTTGCCATTATGACTTAATTGAGTTGAAATGAGAATAGAGTTGATGAGTTGACAATGTCCCACATGAAACTAGCCGTGAGGGCTTGTTTGAGATGATTGGAGGGAGTCTTATGATTATAGAGTCATGGTAGGAGTATCGATCACTTAGGCGGGCGAGAGTATAGTCCGTACTCGAACCCAAGAACTACGCTGCCAACGTAGGTAGGGATAGAACCGTTAAAGTTGGATGCTTCCCATGGGATCAAACCGTTAAAGTCGGATGTTTCCCATTTATTTGTCCTGAAATGATAGGACTTGACTAATTGATGGTATCCATGATTAGGAAGGCGTTCATGCCCTGGCAAGGTATGGACGGGCGTGGCAACAATGTCTGATTGTTGTACTATCACCGGCTCATAAGTGATGGTTGTCGGATAAGAGAAACTCCCATTTAGGTCTTGATAGTGCTCCGATTCAGTTGAGTTGAGTGGCTTATGAGTTAGTCCCGTCTAAACTATTCTTGTTAGACTTAGGACACTTGAGTGAGTTGTCATGTATGTATGAGTTGAGACCCTGAGTTGATGTTGATGTTTTCTTGATATTTGTTTCATCCGGCCATTTTACAAACTCGTACATTCCATGTATTGACGCCATTTGGCCTGCATCGTTTCATAATGCAGAGACAGGTACTAGAGATCATCAACCGGCGCCCCATTAAAGATCCATATTCACTTCCACCTAGTTGGTGAGTCCTCCTAATTTCCGGAGGATCTTGAACTCCTTGCATAGTTTTGTTTTGTCTTTGTATTTTGATTGTTGGTAGCCATGGGTTTGTCATTGGCACCTTCCAGGATTTGGTAGAGGCTTCATAGACTAGAGTGTGGGGAGGTTGAACTTTTATTTTGAGAAGTCCTATTATATTTATTTTGTTGAGTTAAA
The DNA here is from genome assembly GCF_947179165.1 of Solanum dulcamara. Lineage (NCBI taxonomy): Eukaryota > Viridiplantae > Streptophyta > Magnoliopsida > Solanales > Solanaceae > Solanum > Solanum dulcamara. The sequence goes on from NC_077242.1 coordinate 22,879,692, forward strand.
CATGTTTGGCCTTCATTATAAATAACATGTTATAATTGAGCCTTCCTTTGAGTGTATATGACTGAATGACGGAATAATTGAGTTAGGTGGTTCGCTTGAAGGTCAGAAATGGCTTTTAAGTGCCGGTCACGTCTAGGGTACCCTCCCGGGGTGTGACAAACATGGTATTAGAGTCCAGAGTTCAAGTGTCCTAGGGAGTCTATGAAGCCGTGTCTAATAGAGTCTTGTTTATGAGTATGTTGTGCTCCACACTTATAAGCAGGAGGCTATAGGACATTAGGAATTGTTTCACTTCTTTCATACTCTGACTTCGTGCGATAGAGTTAAACTCTATAAAACTCCTTTCTAATTCGTGCATTTGTATGTTATAGATGATGCCTCTGAAATGTACGGCTAGCCAGAGAAACGTTGATAGCGCTGAGATGCCCCAATTAGAGGTACGTCCAGCAAGGGATAGAGGCCGACCTGCGAGATATGTGGAGGCGCCTCAAGTGCCTGCTACCCCGCCTGCACCCACATCAGAGCCAGAATTTCGTGGGGCGATTACAATGCTCACACAATTAATGGCTGCCCGAAATGGTAACTAGAGTTTGCCGACTCTTAGCTTTAGTTCCCAAGAGCCATCTGCTACCACTAGAATTAGAGACTTTCTGAGGATGAATCCGCCTGCATTCACGGGTTCTAAGGTTGATGAAGACCCCCAAAATTTTATCGATGAGATGTGGAAAATTTTGAAAGCTATGCATGCTACAGAAATTGAGGGGGTTGAGTTGGGGTCTTATCAACTCAAGGATGTGGCAAACATCTGGTATAATCAATGGGAGCAAGGTAGGGGTGAGGATGCTGAACCTGCTAGGTGGGATGAATTTAAGGGAGCCTTTCTTGACCATTTCTTTCCTCGAGAATTGAGGGAAGCCAAAGTGGAGGAATTTGTGAATCTGAAACATGAGGGTATGATAGTTAAGGAGTATGGACTGAAGTTCATCCAGCTGTCCAGGTATGCTCCAGAAATGATCCCAGATGTGAGGTCAAAGATGAGGAAGTTTGTCTCCCGATTAGGAAGGCATGTGAAGAAAGAATGCAAAGCAGCATTTTTGATCTCAGATATGGACATTTCCAGATTAATGGTGTATGCTCAACAGGTAGAGAATGAGAAGAGAAAAGACAGAGAGGAGCATTTGATCAAGAAGGTAAAGTCAGCTAGCAATGAGAATGAACAGAGGCAGAACAAGGGCAACAGATCCTTCTTCCAGAAGAGGCCTTCCAACTATGCCTCATATACCGCCAGTGCTTCTATGCTGCAGAGCAGGTATGATCGGTAAGGACAGAGTCGCCAGAATCTCAGACCCCAGGGTTCTTAATCCCAGGCCAGCGTAAGTCAAGGCTCAAGAGGGAAGCCACCATGCGGCAATTGTGGTAGGCTCCACTTGGGAGAATACAGAGCAGGAAGGGTTGGTTGTTATAAATGCAGCCAAATGGACCATTTTTAGAGGGAGTGCCTGATAGGGGGAAATAGAGTCCAGCATTCTGCCATCACACCACCGGCTAGGGGTAACCAGAGGGGCACTACTTCAGGTACGAGTGGAGGTACAAACCGCCTGTATGCCATGGGTAGTCGCCTAGATCAAAAGAACTCTCCAAACATCATGACGGGTACGATTCGAGTCTCTTCTCTTGATTGTTATGTGTTGATGGATCCGAGTGCCACCCTATATTTTGTGACTCCTTATGTGGCTAGTAAATTCGATAAAGTTCCTGAATATCTTCATAAGCCTTTTTGCGTAGCTACTCCTATCGGTGATTCTGTTTTAGCTGAGAGAGTCTATAGAGATTGCACTATGTCAATTCATCACAGGGATACCTTGGCCGACTTAATTGAGTTGGATATGGTTGACTTTGATGCGATCCTTGGCATGGATTGGCTTTATGTTTGTTATCCATTGATTGTAGGACTAGGATTGTTAAGTTTAAATTCCCGAACGAAGCTGTCATAGAGTGGAGGAGTAGTCCTGTTATGCCTAAGGGTAAGTTTATTTCTTACTTTAGGGCCAGGAACCTAATCTCAAAAGGGTGTATCTATCACCTTGTCCGAGTAAAAGATGGCAATGTTGAGTCTCCATCTCTCGAGTCGGTCCTGATTGTCAATGAGTTTCCCGATGTCTTTCCCAAGGATATGCCTAGAGTCCCTCCTGATAGGGAGATCGGCTTCGGGATTGATGTTCTTCCTGATACCCAGCCTATCTCAATCCCTCCATATAAAATGGCACCGGCCGAGTTGAAGGAGTTGAAAGAACAGTTGAAAGACTTGTTAGATAAGGGATTCATTAGGCTGAGTGTTTCAGTATAGGGTGCTCCAGTCCTATTTATGTGAAAGAAGGATGGGTCCCTTAGAATGTGTATTGATTACAGGTAGCTAAACAAGGTCACCGTAAAGAACAAATACCCTCTCCCCAGAATAGATAATTTATTTGATCAACTTCAGGGTGCCACGTATTTCTCAAAGATAGACTTGAGATCCGGCTACCACCAGTTGAAGGCGAGAGAATGTGATATTCCGAAGACTACTTTCTGGACTCGTTATGGCCACTTTGAATTTTTAGTCATGTCCTTTGGATTGACAAATGCCCCTGCAGCTTTTATGGATCTCATGAACTAAGTATTTAAACCATATCTTGATATGTTTGTGATTATATTCATAGATGATATTCTGGTCTACTCCAAGAATGAAAAGGAGCACGCCTATCATCTTAGAGTCGTTTTACAAACTTTGAGGGACCAGGTATTATATGTAAAGTTCTCCAAATGTGAATTTTGGCTTGCATCAGTGGCCTTCCTAGGCCACATTGTATCTAAAAATGGTATTCAAGTTGACGCTCAGAAGATTGAAGCGGTGAAGAATTGGCCCAGACCCACATCCCCGACAGAGATAAGAAGCTTTTTGGGTTTAGCCGGCTATTATCGAAGGTTTGTAGAGGGATTCTCATCCATATCATCACCATTGACAAAGCTGACCCAAAAGAAAGCTAAGTTCCAATGGTCCGATGCTTGTGAGGAGAGTTTCAGGAAATTGAAGACCAAGCTAACCAATGCTCCTGTCCTGACCTTGCCCGATAGAACAGAGGGCTTTGTGGTCTACTGTGATGCATCCTGAAGCGGTTTGGGTTATGTGTTGATGCAAAGGGGGAAGGTGATAGCCTATGCTTCAAGACAGTTTAAGGTCCATGAGAGGAACTACCCAACTCATGACCTCGAGTTGGCAACTGTGGTGTTTGCACTTAAAATCTGGCGCCACTACTTGTATGGAGTGCATGTTGACGTATTCACCGATCACAAGAGCTTACAATATGTGTTCAGCCAGAAGGAACTCAACCTGAGGCAAAAGAGATGGTTTGCGTTACTCAAGGACTAAGACATGAGCATCCTCTACCATCTAGGTAAAGCTAATGTTGTTGCTAATGCTCTTAGCAGGTTGTCTATGGGTAGCACTGCCTATGTGGAGGAGGGAAGGAGAGGGTTAGCGAAGGAGGTACATCGATTAGCCCGATTGGGAGTTCGACTCGAAGAGAACAATGAAGGTGGAGTAAACGTTTAAGATGGGGCTACGTCCTCACTTGTAGCAGAGGTAAAGGAGAAACAAGATCAGGATCCCATCCTCCTCTGGTTGAAAGAAGTTGTTCACAAACAAGGGGTGATGGTTTTCACCAAAGGGGGAGATGGTGTGTTGAGGTACCAAAGTAGATTGTGTGTACCTGATGTCGATGATGTTCTAGAGAGGATTATGGCCGAAGCGCATAGTTCCAAATACACTATTTATCCAGGCTCCACAAAAATATACCATGACTTAAGGGAAATCTATTGGTGGAGTGGGATGAAGAGGGATATTACGGAATTTGTTTCAAGTGCCCGAATTGACAATAGGTGAAGGTTGAGCATCAAAGGCCATGTGGTTTAGCCCAAAATATAGAAATTCCAGAATAGAAGTGGGAGATGATCAACATGGACTTTATTACAGGCTTGTCGAAGTCCTGAAAGCAACACGATTCCATTTAGGTGATTGTGGATAGAATGACAAAATCAGCTCACTTCTTGGCGGTTAAGACTACTGACACTGCAGAAGATTATTCAAAGTTGTACATACAGGAGATCGTCAGATTGCATGGGGTCCCTTTGTCTATCATCTCAAACAGAGGAACCCAATTCACTTCCTAATTTTGGAAATCCTTTTAGAAGGGATTAGGTTCGAAGGTGAACCTGAGTACAGCCTTCCGTCCCTAGACAGATGGCCAAGCAGAGCGCACCATCCAGACATTGGAAGATATGTTGAGGGCATTTGTTCTTGACATCAAGGGAAATTGGGATGATCACTTACCTCTCATAGAGTTTGCATATAACAATAGCTATGCAAGCATCCAAATGGCTCCTTATGAAGCTTTGTATGAGAGGAGGTGTAGATCACCCATTGGGTAGTTTGAAGTTGGTGAGATTGAGTTGATTGGGCCTGACTTTGTTCACCAAGCCATGGAGAAGGTGAGAGTTATCCAAGATAGGCTAAAGACAGCCCAAAGCTGCCAAAAATCTTACACCAATGTGAGGAGGAAAGACTTGGAGTTTGAGGTGGGTGATTGGGTGTATTTGAAAGTGTCACCTATGAAGGGTGTCATGAGGTTTGGAAGGAAAGGAAAGCTCAGTCCTCGATATATTGGTCCTTACCAGATTTCGAGGTGGATTGGGAGTGTTGCCTATGAGTTGGAGTTACCCTCAGAGCTAGCCTCTATTCATCCAGTTTTCCACATTTCGATGTTGAAAAAGTGCTTGGGCGATCCCTCATTGGTAGTCCCCATTGATAGTATCAGAGTTAAGGATAACTTATCCTATAAAGAGGTTCTAGTCCAAATTCTTGATCGCCAAATCCGCAAATTGAGGAATAAAGAGATCGACTTAGTTAAAGTCTTGTGGAGGAATCAATTTGTTAAGGAAGATACATGGGAAGCGGAGGAAGCCATGAAATCTAAATATCTACATCTATTCGTACCTACCGATTAGAATGTTGAAGGTAATGCCCATTTCCTTGATTTGAATTCATTTGTGCATTTTGAGTCTTGATTGATAATTGATTGAGAATTTGATTGATTGAATGACTGAATTTTGATTGTGATTTGTACCCCGAGTCCATTATTGGTCACTCGTCATTCGAGGATGAATGATCCTAAGGGAGAGATAGTGTAACACCCCTCAAAAATTTTCCCTAAGATTCAGACCTTTCTTGTATTCAGGTAGGGTCGAACTCGAGTATTGTGGAGCATTTGCATGAGTTAAGATGAGTCTTTGAGAAATTGAGAAGTGTTAGAGGTGATGTGGGGTCACAAAGGACCCCTAGGACCAAGACAAGTCCATAAGATTCGTCATGACTAAGTTTGAGGAGGAGTTCGCATGAGGGGTTGACTTCTAACGACCCTATCTTTTGATATATGAGGATCTGGGTAGCCTACGACCTATTAAATTAATGGTCATCGAGTCTTCTTTCCAACGCTACCAAAATTGTACATTTTGGAGTTTGAAGTCAAAAGATATGACTATCCTAAGATGAACTAGCACAACAGAGATTTCTAGGCCTGGGTTGCAATTACTGGAAAACTGGGCTTGGTGCCGAAGTGGCGCGACGCGCCACTATCGCGCTAGAAACATGCCTCAGTAGTTTGGTCTCTGGTGTGGTGCGTCACTAAAAGGTGTGCAGGTTTTTTTAAGCCAATTTCCAAAACCCAGAAAATATTGGCCTTGGCGCTGTAAGGGCACGACGCGCCACTATCCCGCCAGAAACATGCCTCAGTAGTTTGGTCTCTGGCGCGGCGCGCCACTGCGAGGTATGGAGGTTTTAGGCGTAATCAGCCTGGCGCTGCAATGGCGCGATGCACCACTATCGCGCCAGGTGCATTTTTGCCTATTTTTTAGAACTTTTAAGAAGGGGCAATTTGGGAACTTACCCAAACTATATATGTATCACCCTAGACTATTTTGAGATCATATTTTCAGCCCCTACTCTCTCTCTAAAAATCCCTAGGAGTTCTTCTCTCTCTCTCTCTTTCTCTTCTTCTTCCTCTCCAAATCCTCCTCCAACAAGAAGAGTTCCAAGAGCTTCAAGGTTTGAGTTCTCCATTGAAGACCCAACCACAAGGTTTTCTTCAAGTCTTCACTAAGGTATGTAAGGCTATCCAAAACATGGTTTGAGTCCAACCATGTGCCCTACTCTTGCTTTGAGGTTAGATGTTCATGAAAATGGAGTTTCTTGGTATGGTTTATGGTTGAATGAGTTTTGTCCCCTATTTATTTGTTGCTATATGTGTTGATGTTGTTGAGCTAAGAAGTTTCTAAAACCTTCATGTTAGTATGACTTGATGGAGATGACTTGTTATTATGTTTTGTTGATCTCTTTATCCACGTAATTATGTTGCTTAAGTCAATTTCCTTAAATGTGTTATTCTACTTGCGTTGTTGAGCTAAAGTCATAGAATTGTGATGAGTCTTGAGGAGATATCATAAATGCTTACCTAAATGAGGTTTGATTGAGTTAATTGGAGGATAGAATTTACGAGTGGATGAGGTTCTAAATGGAACTTGCCATTATGAATTAATTGAGTTGAAATGAGAATAGAGTTGATGAGTTGACAATGTCCCACATGAAACTAGCCGTGAGTGCTTGTTTGAGATGATTGGAGGGAGTTTTATGAGCATAGAGTCATGGGAGGAGTATCGATCACCGAGGAGGGCGAAAGTATAGTCCGTACTCGAACCCCAGGAACTACGCCGCCAACGTAGGTAGGGATGGAACTGTTAAAGTCAGATGCTTCCCATGGGATTGAACCGTTAAAGTCGTATGTTTCCTATTTATTTGTCCTGAAATGATAGGACTTGACTAATCGATGGTATCCATGATTAGGGAGGCATTCATGCCCTGGCAAGGTATGGACGGACGTGGCAACAACGTCTAATTATTGTACTATCACTGGCTCATAGGTAATGGTTGTCGGATAAGAGAAACTCCCATTTAGGTCTTGATAGTGCTCCGAGTCAGTTGAGTTGAGTGGGTTATGAGTTAGTCCCGTCTAAACTATTCTTGTTAGACTTAGGACACTTGAGTGAGTTGTTATGTATGTATGAGTTGAGACCCTGAGTTGATGTTGATGTTTTCTTGATGTTTGTATCATCTGGCCATTTTACATACTCATATATTCCATGTACTGATGCCATTTGGCCTGCATCATTTCATGATGCAGAGACAGGTACTAGAGATCATCAACCGGCGCCCCATTGAAGATCTACATTCACTCCCAGCTAGTTGGTGAGTCCTCCTAGTTTCCGGAGGATCTTAAGCTCCTTGCATAGTTTCATTTTGTCTTTGTATTTTGATTGTTGGTAGCCCTGGGCTTATCATTGGCACCTTCCAAGATTTGGTAGAGGCTTCATAGACTAGAGTGTGGGGAGGTTGAACAGTTATTTTGAGAAGTCCTATTATACTTATTTTGTTGAGTTAAACATGTTTGGCCTTCGGCCCCCATATTATAAATAACATGTTATAATTGAGCCTTCCTTTGAGTGTATATGACTGAATGATGGAATGATTGAGTTAGGTGGTTCGCTTGAAGTTCAGAAATGGCTTTCAAGTGTCGGTCACGTCTAGGGTACCCTCCCAGGGCGTGACAATTACATAGCCTCTTATAGTAAAATGAGATTACGAACCCACGAGGAGGAGAAAAGAGTGACACATGGCAGCAAGAGGAGCTTCCACATGGAACCAAGGGAAGCTGACATATGGGAGTAGGTGATGTACCTGCCTGGGTCAAGTAGGTGACCCACCTTCTTGGGGTGGAGCCTACCTGCCATGTGGCAACCCCTAATTGAAGGCATGGGTGTGTTGGCCCAATGAGGGATAGACATGTGTCACCCTTTAGGATTGACATGTGTCACCTCCTAAGGCAGCCTAAATGTGTATGTTTTATGACTCTTAACTTCATTCTTCATCCAAATATCCAAGACCAAAAAGAAAAGAAACCCTAAGCTAAAAAGAGAGTAGTGTCGGCCAAGAGGGAGAAAGAGGTAAGTTCTCCAATTTTGTTTCATGAATTAATTATCTAGGATATACCATGATGAAATGAAAGTGCTAGTAATATAAATTTATGGTTTGGAGCAGCACCAAAAGGATAACAAATAGCTACAAAGTTTCAGCCGCTCTAAGAGGACTTCCGAGGCGAATTTTGGCATATTTTGGATAAGGTAAGGTCTTCCCTTTCAAAGTGGAGTTAATAATGTTGTTATGGAGTGTATTACATGTCTTAAATGAAGATGGAAGTACGAAAAATGCATAAGTATGCTTGGAGTTAGAAATAAACTAAATTGAAGTCATTTTAGTTAAATCGAAGTCGAGTAGTGTGTTGTGATTGTGGTGCTGCGGATTGGAGGTATTTGGTTGTGTTTTGCAGGGATGGAAAGTGTTCTAAAAAGGGTGTAGGTTCTTCTATTTGCAGCCACACAACCCTCCGTTTTGTGTGAATAAAGGTTTTATGAAATTGAGATTGAAAACCCTATTTTGGTATCGTAGTTTTAAGCGAGTTGTTTGGAGTTTGTATTGTGTAATGTTGAAGTGGTTTACTTATATATAAGCTGTTTATTGTTGTTGTTGTTTGGATGTATTAATTGAGGATGTAATTAGAAGTTCGGATAGGGCAAGTTATAGGGGAAGTGCTGCCCGATTTCCGTTAACTCCTCAACTAATTAAAGGGGCTAGTCGAGAAAGGCGAGAGTGGAAGTGATTCTATACATGCTCGAATGTAACTTAAGATGATGGAAAGTCGAGGGTTGTTGATATTCGTATTTACTTTTGTGTTAAATAGGTTTAAAGGACGACGAGATGAATGTGGTTAAGAGCGATCCATAAGAGGTATGTAAAGCCTATCCTTTCTCTTTTTTTAGCATATCTTAGGTATAAGTAAGAGATGATACAATTACTGAGGTGATTCCATTCCTAAGTGTCTCTTATTCACTTTTGGATGTAGAACTTTTACAATAGTTGAACTACTTTCCTTGAACCTTCTATATGTTAAGGAAATAATGAATATACGGGCTTCTAGGCGTAAGGACTATGTGAAGACAAGTGCTCCTGAGTCCTTAAGCGGTTAGCATTACTTTAGTACATATCTAGGGTCCCCAATATTCTAATTGATATAGCCCCTAATGGCATTTAGAGGGCACTTGAGATGACTACACTACTACTCTGGTCCTCAGACGATAGCTTGATCTTCTTATACTGTCGAGTCTCTGATAATGATTTAAATTGCTTATGGTTACTCACTACTCCACTCGTGTATACTGTAACACTTCTTTCACTGAGTTTCAGTCCAGGTACATAATCATGCACAGTTTACGGATTTATCCATCGAGTCTCTCACTAAAGGGCCGGGTACGCCATATGAAGACATGATAATACAATGACATAATTGACTCACCGAGTCCCTCACTAGAGGGATGGGTACGTATGTATATATATGATGATGTGGTGTGATAAGGTGATGATGGCGCCAGGTCCTATGATGGTCCTATAGATATATGATTCACCGAGTCCCTAAAAGGGCCGGCTATACTGTATGATATGAGCATGCATGCTTTTATGATTCACAAGGTACATGTACAGCGGTTCCTTAAGTAACATACTTACCTCTTGAGCCTCTATTTCAGACATGCTCTCATTTATGATATGTTATGCTTTATATACTCAGTACACATATCGTACTGACCCCCATTTCCTCAGGGGAGGAGGGAAGGGGGCTGCTTTTCATGCCCGCAAGTACAGATACATAGTTTGGGGATCCGCCAGCATAGGAGTCCCAATCAGTAGTTCAGAGGCCCTCTATTGTGCTGGAGCCTAGATTTTGGTACTAACCCTTGATGTATATATTTATTTGTTCATGGGTACGGTGGGGGCCTTGTCCCACCTTATGTTACTATTGTTATTCTTAGAGGTTGGTGGACATGTATGTGGGTTGTATATGTACATGCATACAGTTATGACTATATGACTTATGTTTTGGGACGTTCCCTTTGTCGTTGCAGCCTTGTCGGCTCACCCGTGTGTTTATTATGAAATAACCCTATATGTTATGATAGCCTCGTCGGCTTATATGTTATGCTGTCTGTTGATACGTTATAACTCAAACATAAGGTAGGTTTACTTATAGGTAGCAGAGGTATACACGAGTATCCAGTTTGGGCACCCGTCATGGCCTACGGGATTGGGTCATGACAGAAGTGGTATCAGAGCAGTTCTTCCTTGAAATGTCTAAAGACCATATCTAGTAGAGACTTTTTTATCGGTGTGTTGTGTACCACATCTATAAATAGGAGGCTACAGGGCATTTAGGATGTTGTCCTTCTTTCTTATCTTAGATCGTGCGATAGATCTATGGTCTTAAGATGACCTTTCACTAACCTACCCTTATGTTTATAGTGATGCCTCCAAGGAAAGCAACAACTGCATAGAAGGGCAAGTCAGTAGAGGGGGAAATCAGTCAGACCCCAAAAGTTACTATGGCCCATGCCCAGTCTCTGTCAAGGATTTTACTTCAGTCAGTGAGCTCTACTATGCCGCCACCCCTAAAGGGGTTTAGGGAAGTAATAGTTGCAGATCCTGAAGTTCCAGTATCGGAGCCTCTACTCTTATAGCACGGGGTGGAGGATAGAGCTATGAGAGACATAGTGTAGTTGCTGACCGGACTGATGGCAGGACAGGCTCAAAGACATAACCTAGATGATACCAATAGAAAGGATAGCTTGAGGGTCTATGACTTCCTAGAATGCAATCCCCCAGAATTTCATAGGTCGAGACCTGTAGAGGACCCAAAGGATTTCACTCGATAGATGTAGCATACATTGTAAATCATTAGGGCCTCGGAGACTGAGTGGGTCGAACTGGCCTCATATCTGCTGCGTGACATAGCTGCTAACTAGCATGAGTCTTGGGAATTTTCAAGGGGAAGGGTGCTCCTCCAGCTGAATGGGATAAATTTGTAGAAGTCTTTCTTGGCCACTTTCTGCCTCTAAAAATGAGATGAGCCAAGGTTGATAAATTCTTACAATTGAAGAAGAATGGAAGGAGTGTTTGAGACTATAGCCTCGAGTTTGACTCATTGGCGAGACATGCCTCCACAGTTGTAGCTGATATGGCTGATAGGATGCATCATTACGTGATGGGCTTAGACCTTTATTTGGTTGATAGCTGCATGGCCATGGCTTCTCAGCCAGGCATGGTTATTGTCCGGGTACATACATATGCCCAATGGGTAGAAGAGAGACATAGAGGGCATCAGCCTGATGGTGGGTTTGATAGAGGCCAACATAAGAGGGCTAGGACGGTTGGTCATCCAGGAGAGCTTCGAATAGGGAAACCCTAGTAGTATGGTAGATATCCCTCCCAACTAGCTTGGAGTGCACCCCTACAGGTTCCAAGTGGAAGATTTGGGAGCACCGGGTATTTAGGAGCCGGTCAAAGCTCCATGGTTTCAGGTACACAGGCGAACCGGGGTTCTCGACAATCAAGACCACCATTTCCCCAGTATCCCCATTATAGTAGACCTCACTTTGGAGAATGTTGTTGGAATACAGGTGCCTATTTTTCTTGTGGATGCCAAGGTCATGTTGCGAGGAAATGTCCACTCAAGGGTACTCTACATGGTGTGGCTCAGCCTACTCGGTCAGTTGCTGGTTCTTCTTCTTCGGTAGCTATGCGCCCTATGAGGCACTGTATGTAGATAGCAGTAGTCCATGGTAGAGGTTGTGGTGGAGGTTTCGGTTCTAGTGGCCCTTCTAACCGCATATATGCCTTAGGTAGAAGACAGGATTATGAGGTATCACCAAATGTGGTTACAGGTATATTATCAATCTACTCCGGGGATGTGTATATATTGATAAATCCAGGCTCCACCTTATCATATATATCCCCCTTTGTTGCTAGTAGAATGGGAATAAAGCCTAAGTTAATTGAGTCATTTGAGGTGGCCACACTGGTGGGGGGACTCTATTATAGTAATGCAAATATATAGAAATTGTTCGGTAGATATATATGGTCATCATACCTTGGCTGACTTGATAGAGTTAGATATGATGGAATTTGATATTATTATAGGTATGGACTGGTTAGCTTCTTGTCATGCAAACGTAGATTGTAGAAACAAAGTAGTTCGGTTCCAGTTCTCTGATCAACCAATCATTGAGTAGTTAGAGAACACGGCATCACCAAAGGGTTAATTCATTTCATACCTTAAGGCAAGGAAGATGATTAGAAAGGTGTATATCTACCATCTAGTCCGTGTGCATAATCTGGAGACGGAGGTGCCAACTCTTCAATTGGTGCCCGTAGTCAATGAATATCCAGATGTGTTCCTAGAGGAACTCCCAGGTCTTCCTCCTGAACGGGAGATAAAGTTCTGTAATGACCTTCAGGGTGATTTTTGAAAATTTGTACAAAACACGCGTGAACAGTAACACGCGTGAACAGTAACCTTTTGGGATGAAAATGCCCCTTTCTTCCCATTTCAATATTTTTCATCATTTGTTTGAGTTCTTGAACTCCTTGAGGTGATTTGAGAAGAGATTTTTGAGGCAAAGTGTTGGGTAAGTGATTTTTGACCTAAAACCTTCCTTTTTCATTAAGTTTTTGACGATTTTAACTCTTAAATTTTAGTTTCAAACCCCAAAAATCTTTGTTTCTTCCCTAATCCGAATTTAAGGAAAATTGTGATTTCCAACTCGTTTTGAGCTCTATTTTTATGGGTTTTTCAACCATGAGTTCTTTATTACCAATAGAATGGGATTGTTCAATAAATTTCCAGATTTGACCCTTTTCGAAAATAGTTAATTTTTAGACCATTTTACCCTCGGTTCCGAAACCTATCAATATGGTGTCATTGGACTCCTTGTGATATGTATATTTCATTGTTGATAGTGGGTTGTCATTCCGAGGGCTGAATTCGAGAGTTGCTTGTCCGGTGGAGGTATTCGAGTGCGGTTTCGGCAATTGAGGTAGGTTTGACTATCTTTCTTTGAGATTGAGATGGGGTAATTAGTCATTCATATGTTATAGACTTTGGGATGGGGTTGTAGTATGAGTTGAGAATGTTATATTTATTTTGATGTCCGTGTGGAGGCTTATTTATTAATGTGTTGCTGTGACGGGGTTTATTTGTATTACATAGCCCGTGTGGGGGCCTTATTTGTTATCTTATTTGCTTTGAGAGCATGTGAATTATGATTTGCCTAAGAGAGAGGCTTGAGTATATTATTTGACTTGTGATGCCGCCTGAGAGATTGAGTTGGGGATTTTGAGCATACTTGAGTATTGAAATATTATTGAGAAAGAGGTGAATATTTAAATGAAAGTGTGTTCTTCCCGTTACTATTTATTGAGGGTGAATATCATGTGTAGGTTAAGTTTTGAGAACTTTGAACCTTATACCATATGTGAGTTGATTATTACTTCTATGCATATGTGTTTTGATGCATTCATCCTCATTCATCATATTATGAAACATGGGAAGTTGAGAAATATGGAAATTTGTTTTGAGAAAGAAAATGAAACACCTTTAAACCTTTGTATCTTGAGTCCCTGACCGAGGCAGTTTTCCGACAGGGTAGTGGATGCATTGTGATCCCAACCTTTATATCTTGAGTCCCTGACTGAGGCAGTTTTCCGGTAGGGTAGTGGATGCATTATGATCCTAACCTTTGTATCTTGAGTCCCTGACCGAGGTAGTTTTCCGGCAGGGTAGTAGATGCATTGTGATTCCTTGACCACGGGAGGTGGCAAGGATAATGAGATATTGTGATTGAGGTATATAGTCTGCGAGACCCCCATGGGTCCTGCTTGGTAGCACAGCTCGGCAGGTGTATACGACAGGTTGTGCGATAGTCTTAATTCCACCGTACCACTACATCATTGCATCATCATATTGCATTGCATTGCATTGATATTTGTGCTGCTTGAATTATCTAATTAATTATGATTATGAGCTGTTATTATGGGTTTACTTTACTCGCGCCAATATATATATAAACTGGCAGCACCGATGCCGAAGTGGGACTTTTCTGTATGCAGGTGGATGCGTTCCTTAGTTTATTTCATATGTTTGATTAATTCCTTATACTCAGTCAGCAAAAACCTACTGAGTACATGTGAATTGTACTCACCCCTACTTCTGTATCCCTTTTTAATGCAGATACTAGTCGGGGTACCCCACGTGGCAGTTAATATTCTAGTGGATTGTGTATTCTCAAATTAGTGGTGAGGTCCCAGAATTCAGATCGTCACTAGTCTATCTTTATTTTTTAGTCTTTTGTATCATTCAGAGACTTATGTTGTATCTTCAGATTCGAACCTTGTATTAGATGCTCTTTATACTTATGACACCAGGTTTTGGGATAATTTCTTCATTGTTTTTTTTTCTTTTTATTTAAATCGTGGCATCACTTTCCCCTTTAGAAGTCTTGTATGAGTTTTATTTTTAGGGTTACACATCAGATTAGGTTTTGAGATGTGTGCCATCATGACCTAAGTTTTTGGGTCATGACAATTGGTATCAGAGCACTAGGTTCACCGGTCTTATAAGTCAAAGAGCAGGGTGTCTAGTAGAGTCTTGCGGATCAGTACGTAGACGTCCGTAATTTTCTTCGAGAGGCTACAAGATACTTAATAGGAGAATTTCTTTCTTTTTACTCCCTTCGTGAGATTTATTCATATCAAGTGTTGTATACCTCTGATCTATTCCTTCTGCGCAGATGGTGAGGACTAGAGCCACAATTACTGAGGGTGAGGCTGCACCTGCTGCTCGAGCCCCAGTACGCGGGCAAGGTAGAGGACATGGTGGAGTCAGGGGATGAGGCCGAGCAAGGGGAGCAGCACCTGCTCGTGGACGAGCTAGAGAGCTAACACCTAAGCCCATGTATGAGCATGAGGATGACTTAGAGAAGAAGACTGAGGAGCAGAGGCCATCCCAGCTCCTGTGGTTCCCGATAGTGCTCCGATTCTTCAGGAGCTACTGGTTCGATTATTGGCTAGACTGGATGGTGCTCCTACCTCTGGTATTGTTTCAGGTGCTGTAGGTTCTCCTATTATAGTTGGTGCAACACCGCCAGTTCAGGGACCTAGTATAGGATTTCAGACTCCTGGTTCATCTTCAATGCCTTCTATTGTACCTCCGAGATTTGCAGCTCCGCCAGTTTCTGCTAATGCTGCCATGTCGGTAGCTGAGCAGAAGAATTTTGAGAGGTTCATTTGATTGGCACCTCCAAGGTTTGATGGTAAAGATGGAGAGAAAGCCTATGACTTTTTGACTGAGTGCCAAGACAGGTTGTTCAACCTAGGCATTTTAGAGGCACATAGACTTGCTTACACTTCATATCAATTTGCGGGAGTGGCCAAAGAATGGTGGAGGTCAGTTCTTGCTCGTAGACCTATTGGTTCTCCTATGATGAGTTGGGAATTGTTTATTGAGGTGTTCCTTGAGAGATTTATGCCTTATAGCCTTCGTGATCAGCGTAGGGATGAGTTTGACAGACTGGAGCAGGGCTCCCTATCTGTATATGAGTACGAGACTCGCTTCCATGAGTTATCTCGTTATGCTATGTCGAGTATTTCCATCGAGTTCGAGCGGATTCGCAAACTAGTGAAGGGATTCGCTGGTTATCTCCAGGAGGCTACAGCCTCTCTTGTATTGTCTGGGGGTACGTTTCAGAGTATTATTGATCATGCCAGGATGATAGAGAGTATCCGACGTGCTAGACAGGGCGGGGCCAAGAGGTTCCGTCGGTAGATTCAATTTAGCGATCATTCCTCCAAGGGTAGAGAATATTCGGGTTCAGGAACCCATGGTTATCAGGGCAGACCAGTTCAGGCAGCTATTCAGGGTTCTTCGAGCTTTGGAGGTCATTTTGACACTTCTAGTTATTCCCCACAGAGTTCAGGTCCTCGAGGTTGTTATTTGTGTGATGAGTTTGGGCATAAGGCCCAAGATTGCCCCAAACATGCTCCTTCTACTAGACGGCCCAGGGCACCAGTTGTTCGTTCTACAGATGCTCCAGCTGTTCGAGGTTCTTCGTAGAATACTAGAGGTGGCACCCATGGTGCTAGGGGTAGAGTATGAGGTGGTTCTCGTGGGGGTTCACAGGCTAAGGGTGACCGTCAGTTATGCTATGCTATACCGGGTAGATATGAGGCAGAAGCCTCTAATGCAGTTATTACAGGTATTGTTCCAGTTTGCCATCGTTCTGCTTCAGTATTATTTGACCCAGGGTCTACCTATTCTTATGTGTCGACTTATTTTAATGTGGGTATTGATTATGTGAGTGAGTCCCTTATTGTGCCTATTACTATTTCTACCTCAATAGGTGAATCTTTAGTAGTGGATCGGGTATACAAGGGATGTTTGGTGATATTTTTGGGTAGAGAGACCCGTGCAGACTTGATTTTATTAGACATGCTTGATTTTGATGTGATATTGGGTATGGACTGGTTATCTCGTTATCATGCTATATTAGATTATTATGCAAAGACCGTGACCTTAGCTTATTCCGGTTTACCTAGCGTGGTATGGAAAGGTAATCCGAGTTCATATCCTAAGGGGGTAATATCTTATATTCGTGCTCGTCGCTTGATGGATAAGGGTTGTTTGTCTTATTTGGATCATGTACGTGATCTCACCAAGGAGTCATCTCATATAAAGACTACGAGGGTGGTGAGAGAGTTTATGGATGTATTTCCTACAGACTTGCCGGGAGTTCTTCCTGACCGTGATATCGATTTTGTGAGTAATTTGGAGCATGACACTAAACCCATCTCTATTTCTCCTTATCGGATGGCTCCGGCAGAATTGAAAGAGTTGAAAGAAAAATTGGAAGATTTATTGAAGAAAGGGTTTATTAGACCTAGTATATCACCGTGGGGTGCACCAGTTTTATTTGTGAAGAAGAAAGATGGTACTATGAGGATGTGTATTGACTATCGACAGTTGAACAAAGTCACTATCAAGAACAAGTATCCTCTTCCTCGCATTAATGATTTATTTGACCAGCTTCAAGGTGCATCGGTGTTCTCAAAGATTGATTTGAGGTCGGGTTACCATCAGTTGAGAGTTCGGGAATCTGATATCCCAAAGACTGCATTCAGGACACATTATGGGCATTATGAGTTTGTGGTTATGTCCTTCGGGTTGACTAATGCCCCAATTGCTTTTATGGAGTTGATGAACCGGGTACTTCGACCTTATTTGGACTCGTTTGTGATCGTGTTTATTGATGACATCTTGGTTTATTCCAAGAATGAGGTGGATCATGTTAGGCACCTGAGGACAGTCCTTCAGAGATTGAGAGAGGAGAAGTTGTATGCAAAATTCTCCAAATGTGAGTTTTGGCTTGAGTCCATGACATTATTGGGTCATATAGTGACCAAGGATGGTATTATGGTTGATCCATCCAAAGTTACAGCGGTTCGTGATTGGGTTAGGCCTACTTCGGTTACCGAGATTCGGAGTTTTATTGGGTTGGCAGGCTACTATCGTCGGTTTGTACAAGGATTCTCTTCTATTGCAGCCCCATTGACTAGGCTAACTCAAAAGACCGTGGCATTTCAGTGGACTGATGAGTGTGAGGCGAGCTTTCAAAAGCTCAAGGAATTATTGACTTTAGCACCTATTCTAGCCTTACCCGAGGAGGGCGTGACATTTATTGTGTTTTGTAATGCTTCGGGAGTCGGCTTGGGTGGTGTATTGATGCAAAAAGGTAGAGTTATAGCTTATGCTTCTCGACAGTTGAAGGTACATGAGAAGAACTATCCTACCCACGACTTAGAGTTAGCAGCGGTGGTGTTTGTTCTGAAGTTGTGGAGGCATTATCTCTATGGAGTGCATTGCGAGGTCTATACTGACCACCGTAGCCTTAAGTATATCTTTTCTCAGCTGAATCTGAACATGCGGTAGCGTAGGTGGTTAGAGTTATTGAAAGACTATGACATTACCATACTTTATCATCCGGGCAAAGCTAATGTGGTAGCGGATTCCCTGAGTCGCAAAGCATCTAGCATGGGTAGTTTGGCCTTTCTTAAGGCTGTGGAGAGGCCTTTGGCATTGGAGGTTCAGTCATTAGCTAGACAGTTGGTCCGACTTGATATTTCTACACATCATGGTATTTTGGCCTTTGTGGAGGCTAGGTCTACTTTGATGGACCAGATTCGTACACACCAGTTTGAAGATGAAAAGTTGAGGGCCATTCAAGACAAAGTGTTAAGTGGTGAAGCAAAATCAGCCTCTCTTGATTCGGAAGGAGTTTTGAGGATTAATGGTCTCATTTGTGTGCCCAAGGTTAGTGAATGGGTACGTATGATATTGGAGGAGGCTCATTGTTCCAAGTATTCGATTCACCCGGGAGTGGCAAAGATGTTTCATGACTTGAAACAACACTATTGGTGGTGTGGCATGAAGAGAGACATTATTGATTTTGTGGCTAAGTGTTTAAATTGCCAATAAGTGAAGTATGAGCATCAGAAACCGGGTGGTCATATGCAAATAATGCCTATTCCTGAGTGGAAATAGGAGCGTTTCACTATGGACTTCGTGTCTGGATTACCCATGGCATTGGGTAAGTATGACTCTGTCTGGGTGATTGTGGATCGATTGACCAAATCAGCCCATTTCCTTCCGGTGAAGACTAGCTACAATACAGATCAATTAGCTAGGATCTATCTTTATGAGATTGTTAGGCTGCATGGGGTGCCTATCTCTATTGTATCGGATCGGGGTTTAGTGTTCACCTCTCACTTTTGGAAGGAATTACAGCGTGGTTTGGGTACGTGGCTAGAGATGAGTTCAGCATTTCATCCCCAAACCGATGGTCAGTCCGAGTGGACTATTCAGGTGTTGGAGGATATGCTTAGGGCCTGTGTGATTGATTTTGGTGCCCGATGGGACCAACACTTGCCCTTAGCAGAGTTTGCCTATAATAAAAGTTATCACTCCAACATTCAAATGGCACCATTTGAGGCATTGTATGGTCGTAGGTGTCGATCACCCATTGGATGGTTTGATTCTGTTGCAGTTGATGCATTGGATACTGACTTACTTAGGGATGCTGTGGAGTGGGTACGTTTGATTCAGGGTCGACTATTGACAGCTCAGAGTCGTCAGAAGAGTTATGTTGATAGGAGGGTTCGTCCCTTAGAGTTCATGGTGGGTGATTGCGTGTGGCTTAAAATATCGCCCATGAAGGGTGTGATGAGGTTCGGAAATAAGGGCAAGCTTAGCCCAAGTTTTGTTGGCCCGTTTGAAATCCTGAGAAGAGTAGGTGGAGTGGCGTATAAGTTGGCCTTACCCCCTAAATTGTCAGCTGTCCATCCGGTGTTTTATGTTTCCATGCTTCGCAAGTACATACCGGATGAGTCTCATATGATTTCTTATGATGCGGTAGAGTTGAGTCCGGATTTGACTTATGAGGAGGAGCCGATAGTTATTTTAGATAGGCGGCTTCGTAGACTCAGGACCAAGGAGGTCGCTTCGGTCAAGGTGCAGTGGCAGCATCGGCCTGCTGAGGAGGTGACTTGGGAGTTAGAGTCTGATATGCAGGCTCGGTACCCTCAGCTTTTTGAGACCCTAGGTACTTTATTTTATCTTATGTTCGAGGACGAACATCCTTTTTAGTGGTGGATATTGTAATGACCTTGAGGGTGATTTTCGAAAATTTGTACAAAACACGCGTGAACAGTAACACGCATGAACAGTAACACGCATGAACAGTAACTTTTTGGGCAGAAAATGCCCCTTTCTTCCCATTTCAATATTTTTCATCATTTGTTTGAGTTCTTGAACTCCTTGAGGTGATTTGAGAAGAGATTTTCGAGGCAAAGTGTTGGGTAAGTGATTTTTGACCTAAAACCTTCCTTTTTCATTAAGTTTTTGACGATTTTAACTCTTAAATTTTAGTTTCAAACCCTAAAAATCTTTGTTTCTTCCCTAATTTGAATTTAAGGAAAATTGTGATTTCCAACTCGTTTTGAGCTCTATTTTTATGGGTTTTTCAACCATGAGTTCTTTATTACCAATAGAATGGGATTGTTCAACAAATTTCCAGATTTGACCCTTTTCAAAAATAGTTAATTTTTAGACTATTTTACCCTCGGTTCCAAAACCTATCAATATGGTGTCATTGGACTCCTTGTGACGTGTATGTTTCATTGTTGATAGTGGGTTGTCATTCTGAGGGTTGAATTCGAGAGTTGCTTGTCCGGTGGAGGTATTCGAGTGCGGTTTCGGCAATTGAGGTAGGTTTGGCTATCTTTCTTTGAGATTGAGATGGGGTAATTAGTCATTCATATGTTATAGACTTTGGGATGGGGTTGTAGTATGAGTTGAGAATGTTATATTTATTTTGATGTCCGTGTGGAGGCTTATTTATTAATGTGTTGCCATGATGGGGTTTATTTGTATTACATAGCCCGTGTGGGGGCCTTATTTGTTATCTTATTTGCTTTGAGAGCATGTGGATTATGATTTGCCTAAGAGAGAGGCTTGAGTATATTATTTGACTTGTGATGCCACCTGAGAGATTGAGTTGGGGATTTTGAGCATACTTGAGTATTGAAATATTATTGAGAAAGAGGTGAATATTTAAATGAAAGTGTGTTCTTCCCGTTACTATTTATTGAGGGTGAATATCATGTGTAGGTTAAGTTTTGAGAACTTTGAACCTTATACCATATGTGAGTTGATTATTACTTCCATGCATATATGTTTTGATGCATTCATCCTCATTCATCATATCATAAAACATGGGAAGTTGAGAAATATGGAAATTCTTTTTGAGAAAGAAAATGAAACACCTTTAAACCTTTGTATCTTGAGTCCCTGACCGAGGAAGTTTTCCGACAGGGTAGTGGATGCATTGTGATCCCAACCTTTGTATCTTGAGTCCCTGACCGAGGCAGTTTTCCGATAGGGTAGTGGATGCATTGTGATCCTAACCTTTGTATCTTGAGTCCCTGACCGAGGTAGTTTTCCGGCAGGGTAGTGGATGCATTGTGATTCCTTGACCACGAGGAGGTGGCAAGGATAATGAGATATTGTGATTGAGGTATATGGTCTGCGAGACCCCCATGGGTCCTGCTTGGTAGCACAGCTCGGCAGGTGTATACGACAGGCTGTGCGATAGTCTTGATTCCACCGTACCACCACATCATTACATCATCATATTGCATTGCATTGCATTGATATCTGTGCTGCTTGAATTATTTGATTAATTATGATTATGAGCTGTTATTATGGGTTTACTTTATTCGCGCCAATATATATATAAACTGGCGGCACCGATGCCGAAGTGGGACTTTTCTGTATGCAAGTGGATGCGTTCCTTAGTTTATTTCATAGGTTTGATTAATTCCTTATACTCAGTCAGCTAAAACCTACTAAGTACATGTGAATTGTACTCACCCCTACTTCTGTGTCCCTTTTTGATGCAGATACTAGTCGGGATACCCCACATGGCAGTTAATATTCTAGCGGATTGTGTATTCTTAGATTAGTGGTGAGGTCCCAGAATTCGGATCGTTACTAGTCTATCTTTATTTTTCAGTCTTTTGTATCATTCAGAGACTTATGTTGTATCTTCAGATTCGAACCTTGTATTAGATGCTCTTTATACTTATGACACCAGGTTTTGGGATAATTTCTTCATTGTTTTTTTTTCTTTTTATTTAAATCGTGGCATCACTTTCCCCTTTGGAAATCTTGTATGAGTTTTATTTTTAGGGTTACACATCAGATTAGATTTTGAGATGTGTGCCATCATGACCTCAGTTTTTGGGTCGTGACAAGTTCACTATAGACGTGCTACCAGATACTCATCCTATCTCTATCCTTCCATATAAGATGGCACCTGTAGAGTTAAAAGAGATAACGGAGTAGATGAAAGACTTGCTAAAAAGGGCTTGATTAGGCCCATTACATCACCATGGGGAGCACCGGTACTGTTTGTAAAAAAGAAAGATGGGTCACTACAAATGTGCATCGACTACAGGCAGCTGAACAAGGTAATAATTAAGAACAGATACCCCCTCCCCAGGTTTGATGATTTGTTTGACTAGTTACAGGGTGCCCAGTGTTTTTCAAAGATAGACCTGTGGTAAGGCTATCACCAGGTGCGTGTGAGAGAAACAGATATTCCAAAGACCTCTCTCAAAACCCGATATGAGCATTATGAGTTTAAAGTGATGTTTTTTGGGCTGACGAATGCTCCAGCGGTATTTATGGATCTGATAAACCGAGTGTTCAAACCATTTCTAGATTTGTTCATGATTGTGTTTATTGATGATATTCTAGTTTATTCACGATTAGAAAAGGAACACGCAGATCATTTGCGGGCGTACTAGGAGTAATCCAACACCAGAAATTGTACGCCAAGTTCTCTAAATGTGAATTTTGACTGACTTCAGTAGCTTCTTGGGGTTTGTTAATGGGATTGATGGTATTCGCGTAGATACGCATAAGATTGAGGCCATGAGGGCTTGGCTAAGGCCTACGACACCTATGGAGGTACATAGGGTTTTGGGGCTAACAGGTTACTACAAGAGGTTCGTAGAAAAGTTTGCTTCCATTTCGGTATTGTTAACCACGATAGCTCAAAAGGCGGCTAAGTTCTAGTGGACTAATGTTTATGAACGAAGCTTCTAGTTTTTAAAGGATAAAATGACAACGGCTCCTGTTCTAACTCTTCCTAAAGGACCAAGTGGATACGTTATCTATTGTGATGCTTTCGATGTTGGGCTAGGATGTGTATTGATGCAACATGGTAGAGTTATAGCTTATGCCTCCCGACAGCTCAAGAAACATGAATGGAATTATCCAATGCATGATATGGAATTAGCAGCGGTGATTGCCTTAAAAATATGGAGGCACTACTTATATGGCATACATGTTAATATCTATACGGACCACAAAAGCCTCCAATACATTTTTAAGCAGAAAGAGCTGAATTTACGGTAGAGAAGGTGTCTAGAGTTGCTAAAGGACTATGATGTCGACATCTTATACTACCCAGGGAAAGAAAACTTGGTGGCCGATGCACTCAGCCATAAATCAACGGGTAGTCTAGCGGATATACAATCAGAATGGAAGGGGATAATCCACGAAATTTGCCAACTTGCTAGCCTTGGGGTCCGCTTAGCTGATTCAGATGATCGTGGGGTTTCTGTTCAAGGAGTTGCTGAATCCTCGATCATGGAAGAAGTAAAGCAATGCTAGTACAAGGACCCTGTTCTGACATAATATAGAGATATAGCTGTTACACCCTGTACTTTTGTACCTTGGAACGCGTTCTTAAGTCTCTTGAAAGGCTCTTAAGTCTCTTGGAAGGATGGTAAGCCTCTTAAGTTTCTTAAGGTTTCCTAAAGTTTCTCAAAGCTTCTTAAAACTTCTTAGGACTTCTTAAGAACTCTTAAGGTTCTAAGAGTTAACATATGAGTCGGATAAGCTATGACGCTGACAAATAACTCTAAGGAAAGGAGAATGCGATACCCCACAATAGAGAAGATTGAAAATAGAGTTATAAGAATCCGAAAAAAGCTGGAGACCAAATAATGAGTCCTAGGACTCGACTTATTTATGTAAGCTACCAACTTGGAAATCTTACATACTTAAGCTACTAGAGTACATACCAAGCTTACGTAGCAAGGATTATATAGGTTTATAAAGTAAGACAAGATTAGAACCCACGAGGGGGAAAAGAGAGTGCCACGTGGAAGCATGAGAGAGTGCCACTTGGTAGCATCTGGAGTAAGGGTGGTAGACCCCACATTCCATATGGCAGCCTGTGATTGGAGAAAAGGGGTGTGTTGGCCCAATGAGGGCTTGACACGTGTCACCACTTAGGGGTTGACATGTGTCAACACTTAGGAGATGACACATGTCCCCCTTAAAGTAGCCTATATATATATATGTTGATGAATTTCATTCATTCTTATTCCTTAAGTTATTACTTCATCCAAATATTCTAGAAAAGAGAAGAAGAGGAGAGAAACCCTCAAGCTAGAGAGAGTTTTGGATTTGAGGAAAAACAAAAAAGTTAAGCTTCCGATTTCGTTATGTGAATTAATTATATAAGGTGAAACAAAATGTTATGAAGGTGTTATTAATGAAAATTGGAGCAGTCCAAAATGTTACCAAACAGCCAAGAAGTTTTAGGCGCTCTAAAGAAACTTTCTAGGCAAGTTTCGATGAGGTTGACGAGTTTCGGGAAAGGTAAGAGTTTCTCTTTCGAACTAGAGTTTATGATGATGTTATGAGGTATATTATATATATTAAATGATTCTGGAAGTGGAAAAATTTTACAAGGATGCTTGACGTTAAAAACAAGCTAAATTAAAGTCGTAGTAGCTAAATCGAAGTCGCGTAGTGTGTTGTCGTTGTGGTGCTGCGGGTTCAGCTGGTGGGGTTGAATGTTGTAGGGATTTAAAGTGTTTTAAAAAGGGTGTGGGTTCTATTGTTTTCATCCACATGACCCTCCATTTAGTATGGTTAAATATTTTGCAAAATAAAGATTAAAAACTCTATTTTTGTATCATAGTTGGGAGCTAGTTGTTTGGAGCTTGTACTGTGTAAGGTTGAAGTGATTTAATTTTAAATATGCTTCTGGTTTTTTTTGTTGGTATGGTTGTTGATATTGTGGCCGAGTTAAAATCTCGGAGATATTGAAGTTTTAGGGGAAATGTTGCCAGAGTTTCGGTAGCTTTGGAAATAGTAACAAACTAGTCGAGGGTAATGGATAGGAACTGACTCCTATTAGTACTTGGTTGTAGAGTGGGATATTAGAAAGTGAAAGAAAGTGAAAAGATATTAACCTTAGTATTACTTTCAGATCAAATAGGTTAAGGAGGTATCAAGACAAGACAGATTTTGATTAATCCCTAAACAGGTATGTGAAGCTTTCTCTTGGCATATTTTTGGTACAAGTTGGTAAAGCTACCCTTCTTCCCTCTTGACATGTAATTGAAATAAGTAAGATGTTATAATGCTATGATTACTCATTGAGTCCCATCATGGGCTGGGTACATTATGTGATGGTATGGTAAAGCAATGAGAAGGTTATGATACCGAGCTCATGATGGGCTGGGTACGATATATGTATATAATAATTCTATGAGGGAAAGTAGAGGGTATATTAAGCTTATTCTATTCCTTCTTTTGGCATGACCCATAGAAAGCCAACGAACGAAGAATGTGCAAAGTCTACAAAAAGCTCCTATTCTTAAGTACACTAGGATGGCCAACTTTTTAATTTCCTAGAACGTATGTCCTTTTGCCTCGATTCATGTGAAAGTGTCCAACTATCCTAAGTTGATATAATTTATGTTGTGGTATAAGGCATGACTCTTATTCACTCCTTTAAGCTAGAACTCTTCCAATAATTGAACTATGGCTTCTCAAGTTTTTCTATACCTTGGGAAGGAGTAAGTAGGTAAAGTAAATCTTCTTTTTTTTTTGGCATGAACTTTATGAAATGAATAGACGAAGTATATGTGATCCCAAGAAATTCCCCATTCTCAAAGCCACTAAGATGACCATTTTCTTGACTTCCAAAAGATATTTTATTACGCCTTGATACGAGTAGATAATTTCAAAAGTGCTACCTTGATGCAAACCGTAATAACACTCTGAAGGTACTTATTATGCGATTGTCCTAATTTTCGAATGATAGTTTATTTTGATTATTTCAACAACTCTCCAATAATGTTTTAAATTGCATATGGTTACTCACTACTCTACTTGTGTATACTGTAAACCTTCTTTAACCAAGTCCCAGGCCGGGAATGTAATCGTGTGTAATTCACTGCATTATCCACTGAGTTCCTCACTAAATGGTCAGGTACACTATATGAGGAAATGATAATGCAATGACATGAATAACTCATCGAGTCCCTCACTAGAGGCCTGGGAACGTATGTATATATATATGATGATCTGATGTGATGTGATAAGGTAATGATGGAGCTGGGCCCTATGATGGTCCTATAGATATATGTTTTACCGATTCCCTGAAGTGGCCGGCTATATTTTATTATATGAGCATGCATGTTTTTATGATTTACAAGGTACAGTTACAGTGTTTTCTTAAGTAATGAATTTATCCCCCTAGATCTTTTTATTTTAGATATGTTTCCAGTTATGCTTTACATACTCATTTCATATGTCGTACTGACCCCCCTTTATTCGGGGGGATATGTTCATGCCCGCAGGTACAGACACACGTTTTGGAGACCCACCAGCTTAGGACTCCTACCAAAAGTTCAGGAAAAGCTCCATTGTATTGGAGCCTAGTTGTGGTACTGGTCTTTTGATTTGTACACTCGTTTTATTTATTCAGGGGTACAGCGGGGGCTCTGTCCCACCATATGTTATCATTATACTCTTAGAGGTCTCTAGATATGTTTGTGGGTTGTATATGGGTTGTATATGCGTGTATGCACAGTTGTGCTGATATGGTTTATATTTTGAGAGACGTTTTCCCCTGTCGTAGTAGCCATGCCGGCTGAGGTGTTATCTAGTATATTTGTACACTATAACTTAAACGAGGGTCAGGTTTGCTTATAACTAGCAAGGGTATACACGAGTGTCCAGTTCGGGCACCCGTTACGACCTATGGGGTTGGGTCGTGATAGTAGCTTTACAAAAGGGAATGACTCTATTAGAATTAACGTTGGGTGGAGTACTACGATTTAGGGGTAGAGTTTATGTACTGGAAGTTGCAGGACTATGGCAGCAAGTGCTGGGAGAGGCATACCATGCCCGTTATTCTGTTAATCTGGGGTCAACCAAGATGTATTATAACCTCAAGTATTTATATTGGTGGGATAGTGTGAAGAAGGATATAGTAGAGTTAATAGCCCAATGCTTGAACTTCCAATAGGTTAAAATCGAACATCAGAAACCTGGTGGGCTACTACAGGAAATAGAGATCCCAACTTGGAAATGGGAAGCGATTAACATGGACTTCATTACAGGTTTACCTCGCACTCTCCTAAAGCAGGATTCCGTATGGGTTATTATGGATAGGCTGACAAAATCAACCCACTTCCTTCCAGTCAGGACCACATACTAAGTTAAGGACTATGCAAAATTATATATTAAGGAGATAGTAAGACTTCACGGAGTTTCCACATCTATTATCTCAGATAGGGGAGCTCAGCTCATAGCCAACTTTTGGAGATCATTCCAAGAAGGCTTGGGAATGCAGGTGAGTCTTAGTATGACATTTCATCCTCAAACTGATGGACAGGCCGAGCGTATTATTCAAATGCTAGAGGATATGTTGCGGGCCTATATAATGGACTTTAGAGGTAGCTGGGATGATCATTTACCACTTATTGAGTTTGCCTAAAATAACAGCTATCACTCCAGCATTCAGATGGCGCCGTATGAGGATTTATACAGTAGGAAGTGTAGGTTACCTATTGGTTGGTTTGATATGGAAAAACGTGACTAATAGGACTAGACATGGTCCAACAGGTTATGGAAAAGGTAAACCTTATTCGGGAGAGATTATTAGCTACCCAGAGTCGACAAAAGTCATATGCAGACAATCGACGTCGACCTCTGGAATTTCAAGTGGGCGATTGGATGTTCTTGAAAGTGTCTCCCATGAAAGGAGTAATGAAGTTCTGCAAGAAAGGGAAGCTGAGTCTGAGATATATTAGACCTTACCATATCCTTCGCCAAATAGGCAAGGTTACCTATGAGCAAGACTTACCAGCGAACCTGGAAGCAGTACATTTAGTAATCCATGTGTCAATGCTTCGAAAGTGTATTGGTGATCTGTCCTAAGTATATCCTGTAGATGATATCCAGGTCACAGAGGAGTTAGCCTATGAAGAGCAACCTATTGCCATCCTGGATCGGCATATTAGAAGAGTGTGGACTAAGGACGTAGCTTCCATCAAGGTGTTGTGGCTAAATAAGAATCGCGAAGAAATAACCTAGGAAGAAAAAGAGGAAATGAAACACAAGTATCCGTACCTATTCCCTAAGTCTACAGGTAATCCCAACTTTTGAAACTCTTATATTGATTATTCAGTGAAAGTATGTATTATTGTAATAGAAAGAAATCTCCCTATAGCCTGTGTAAGAGGTTGAAGAAGGTTTTATCTAACATTCGGGGACGAATGTTCTAAAGGGGGGAAGGATATTATACCCTGCACTCCCGTGCTCAGAATGTCCCTTAAGCTTCTTAGAAGTTACCATATGAGCCGGATAATCTATAACGCTATCAAACAACTCTAAGGAAAGGAGAATGAGCAACCCCATAGTAGGAAAGATTGGAAATAGGGTTATAAGAATCCAAAATGAGTTGGAGACCAAGTAATGAGTCATAGGACTCGACTTACTCACGTAGGCTACCAACTTGGATGTTTTACATATCTAAGCTATTTGAGTACACATCGAGCTTACGTAGCAAGGATTACATAGGCTCTTAAAGTAAGATGAGAATACGAATCCACGAGGAGGAGAAAAGAGTGACATGTGGAAGCAAGAGGAGCTTCCATATGAAAGCAAGGGAAGATGACACGTGGCAGAAGGTGATGCACCTGCTTGGGTTCAAGTAAGTGGCCCACCTACTTGGGGTGGACCCCACCTGCCATATGGCAGCCCCTAATTGGAGGCATGGACACGTTGGCCCAATGAGGGATGAACACATGTCACCTCCTAAGGCAGCCTACATGTGTATGTTTTATGACTCTTAACTTCATTCTTCATCCAAATATCCAAGACAAAAAAGAAAAGAAACCCTAAGCTAAAGAGAGAGTAGCATCGGCCAAAAGGGAGAAAGAGTTAAGTTCTCTAATTTCATTCCGTGAATTAATTATCTAAGGTATACCACAATGAAATTAAGGTGCTAGTAATGTAAATTTATAGTTTGGAGCAGCACCAAAAGGATAACAAACAGCAATAAAGTTTCAGCCGCTTTAAGAGGACTTCCGAGGCAAATTTTGGCAAGTTTTGGACAAGGTAAGGTCTTCCCTTTCAAAGTGGAGTTAATAATGTTGTTATGGAGTGTATTACATGCCTTAAATGAAGCTGTAATCACGAAAATTGCATAAGTATACTTGGAGTTAGAAATAAACTAAATTGAAGTCATTTTAGTTAAATCAAAGTCGAGTAGTGTGTTGTGATTGTAGTGCTGCGGATTGGAGGTGTTTGGTTGTGTGTTGCAGGGCTGGAAAGTGTTCTAAAAATGGTGTAGGTGCTTCTAGTTACAGATACACGACCCTCCATTTTGTGTGAATAAAGGTTTTACGAAATTGAGATTAAAAACCCTATTTTGGTATCGTAGTTTTAAGCGAGTTGTTTGGGGTTTGTATTGTGTAATGTTGAAGTGGTTTACTTTTATATAAGCTTCTTATTTTTGTTGTTGGTTGGATGTATTAATTGAGGATGTAATTGGAAGTTCGTATATGGCAAATTATAGGGGAAGTGCTGCCCGATTTCCGTTAACTCCTCAACTAATTAAAGGGTCTAGTCGAGAAAGGCGAGAATGGAAGTGATTCTATGCATGCTTGAATGTAACTTAAGATGCTGGAAAGTCGAGTGTTGTTGATATTCCTATTTACTTTTGTGTTAAATAGGTTTAAAGGATGACGAGGCGAATGTGGTTAAGAGCAATCCATAAGAGGTATGTAAAGCCTATCCTTTCTCTTTTTTTGGCATGTCTTAGGTATAAGTAAGAGATGATACGATTGCTGAGGTGATTCCATTCCTAAGTGTTTCTTATTTACTTCTGGATGTAGAACTTATACAATAGTTGAACTACTTTTCTTGAACCTTCTATATGTTAAGGAAATAATGAATATACGTGCTTCTAGTCGTAAGGACTATGTGAAGACAAGTGCTCCTGAGTCCTTAAGTGGTTAGCATTCTTTAGTACATATCTAGGGTCCCCAATATTCTAATTGATATAGCCCCTAATGGCATTTAGAGGGCACTTAAGATGACTACACTACTACTCTAGTCCTCAGACGATAGCTTGATCTTCTTATACTGTTGAGTCTCTGATAATGATTTAAATTGCATATGGTTACTCACTACTCCACTCATGTATATTGTAACACTTTTTTCATCGAGTTCTGGGCCAGGTATGTGATCATGCATAGTTCACTGCATTATCCACTAACTCCCTCACTAAAGAGTTGGGTATGCCATATGAAGACATGATAATACAATGACATGATTGACTCACCGAGTCCCTTACTAGAGGGCCGGGTATGTATGTATATCTATGATGATGTGGTGTGATAAGGTGATGATAGCATCAGGCCCTATGATGATCCTACGGATATATGATTCATCGAGTCCCTAAAAGGGTTGGCTCTACTATATAATATGAGCATGCATGCTTTTATGATTCACAAGGTACATATACAGTGGTTCCTTAAGTAACATACTTACCTCCCGAGCCTCTATTTCAGAAATGCTCTTATTTATGATATGTTATTCTTTATATACTCAGTACACATATCGTACTAACCCCCCTTTCCTCGAGAGAGGGGGAGGGGGGCTACATTTCATGCCCGCAGGTACAGATACACACTTTGGGGATCCGCCAGCGTAGGAGTCCCACTCAGTAGTTCAAAGGCCCTCCATTGTGTTGGAGCCTAGATTTTGGTACTTTTCTTGATGTATATATTTATTTGTTCATGGGTATGGTGGGGGCCTGTCCCACCTTATGTTACTTTTCTTATTTTTAGAGATCTATGAACATATTTGTAGGTTGTATATGTATGTGTGTATAGTTTTGCCTATATGACTTGTGTTTTGGGACCTTCCTTTTGTCGTGGTAGCCTTGTCGGCTCATGCGTGTGTTCATTATGGAACCACCCTACATGTTATGATAGCCTCATCGGCTTATATGTTATGCTGTCTATTGATATGTTATAACTCAAACAGGAGGCAAGTTTACTTATAGGTAGTAGGGGTATACACGAGTGTCCAGTTTGCACCCTTCATGGCCCGCAGGGTTGGGTCATGACACATAGACACTCTACTAAGTGCATCGACAACCACATTAGCTTTACCCGGATGATAGTGCACACTCATATCATAGTCCTTAAGGAGTTTTAGCCACCTCCTTTGCCTTAGATTAAGGTCCTTTTGGTGAACACATATTGAAGACTTTTATGATCGGTATACACATCCACATGCACCCTATAGAGGTAATGCCACCAAATCTTCAAAGCAAAAATAACGGATGCCAATTCAAGGTCATGGGTAGGGTAGTTACGCTCATGCACCTTTAATTGACTAGAAGAATAAGCTATGACCTTGCATTTTTGCATTAAGACACAACCTAAACCAATCTTTGAAGCATCACAATAAACCTCAAACCCTTCTAATCCTTCTGGTAGAGTCAAAATAAGAGCAGAGGTAGGTCAATCTTTCAAGGTCTGGAAAATCTTCTCACACTCATCCATCCATATGAATTTGGATTTCTTTTGAGTCAATTTTGTCATAGGAGATGAAATGGAAGAAAATCCTTTGACGAACCTTCTATAGTATCCGGCTAGACCCAAGAAGCTGCTAATGTCCGAAGGAGACAATAGTCTAGGCTAATTCTTTACTGCCTCCATTTTCTTAGAATCAACCTTGATCCCATCACCGAACACTACGTGACCAAGATATTCCACTTCCTTCAACCAAAATTCACACTTAATATATTTTGCAAATAATTTCCTATCCCTCAACGTTTGAAGCACAACTCTCAAGTGATTCCTATGTTCGTCAATGAAGACCACCATAAAAGTATCAAGGTAAGGTTTGAAAACCCTATTCATCAAGTCCATGAACACCACCAACGCATTTGTCAATCCAAAACTCATCACCACAAACTTGAAGTGACCATACCTTATTTGAAAAGACGTTTTGGGAATGTCACACTCCCTCACCCATAGTTGATGGTAGCTGGACCGAAGGTCGATCTTGGAGAAGTGACTTAATCCTTGCAATTGATCAAACAAGACATCTATTCTAGGGATTGGGTACTTTTTGTTAATAGTCATATTATTTAATTGCTGTTAGTCTATGCATATTCGAAGCGACCTATCCTTGTTTCTCACAAATAATGCGGGAGCACCTATGGGAAAATACTTGGTCTTATGAACCCCTTTTCTAACAAATCCTTTAATTATTACTTCAATTCTTTCAATTCCACCAGGGCTATCCTGTAAGAAGGAATAGAGATATGTTGGGTATCGAGAAGGAGATTGATACCAAAATCAACATCCCTTTCAGGGGGTATACCGGGAAGGTCATTGGGAAAGAAATTGGAGAACTCATTGACTAAAGGAATTGGCTCAAGAGGAGGACATTCAGAGTCGACATCCCTCACCCTCACAATATGGTAAACTTACCCTTCACCAATGAATCACGACCCTCCTATTCAATAATAGACTCATTTGAAAATTGGAACTTGACTCGATGAGTCCTATAATCTATAGAAGCATAAGATACATATAACCAATCCATCCAAAAAATGATAACGAAATTACCATGACAAGCTCATTGATATCACAAGGAATAACTTTATGCAAGATAGATATGGGACAACCCCTATAGACCTTTCTAGCAACAACCGACTCACCAATGGGGGTAGACACCAAATAAGACTCTAATAATATTTCGTGTGACACATTAAATCTATTAGCAAGAAATGGAGTAACAAATGATAAATTTTCACCCGAATATAATAATGCATACACATCAAAAGAAAATACCTTTAACATACCGGTAACAATATTGGGTGCATCCTCAATCTCTTATCTTCCATGCAAGGCATAAAAGTGGTTGGTGCATTGGCCACCTCCTTGGGCTTGTCAACTATGAGAAATTTGGCCTTGAGACCTACCACCACCACCTCTACAATCCCTAGCATGGTGGCTCGGCTTGCCCTACTTGAAGCATGCATTAGAGCCAGCTAAGAATTCCCTTTTGTGAGTTCTTCCACACCTTTTGCAAGCGGGGAAAGTTTGAGCACCAATATTCTCCCTTGGAGCCAGTGGGTTAGCACCCTTGTCCTTGTTGAACCGTGGAAAAGGAGTATTGGTGAAAACTTGTCCCATAAATCATTGCCCACCTAGGCCTTTGCCATTGTTACCATAATCGGACATTTGAGGGTTAAACCCTCCACCATCCACTCTAGCCTTTTTGAACCCCCTTGATCTCTCTTTTATCTTATATTCTGCAATTTGTTTTGCGTAAGTCATTAACCAAGATATGTCCATCTCCTTGACCAACATGGCCATTTTGCACTCCTTGGACACAAAGCTTGAGGCACTTGAAATAAACTTGCTCATCCTAGCTCTTAGGTCAGAGACTATGAAGGGAGCATACTTTGATAACTTAGTGAATTTAAGAGCATACTCCCTCACGCTCATACTACCTTGACGGAGGTTGATGAACTATTGGATTTTGGCCTCCCTTAGCTCCAATGGGAAGAAGCAGTCTAGGAAGGCACCTTTGAACTCTTCCCATCCTATCGACCCCATTTCTTCATCCCTCTCAACAACCTATTATTTGTACCACACTTGAGCCATACCTTTGTGTTGATAGGCCACTAGCTCAGCCTTCTTATTCGGTGGCACACCCATGATAGCCACAATCTGATACACCTCATTGATGAACTCTATAGGGTCCTCCTCTAGTTTAGAACCATCGAACTTGGGCAAATTTATCCTTTGGAAATCCCAAATCCTAGAATCCAAAATTTTCATTTGGGGAGAAGGAACACCTTGATTCCCTTGGTTGTCTACGACATGAGCCAACAACGTAATGATATTGTGAAACTCGGCATGGGTTATCCTTTCCTTATGGTATGGGGCATTGGGAACTGGAGGAGCTTGGTCCTCATTGTCAACCCTTGCTCTTGGAGGTGCTCTTCCGAGAGTCATTATCTAAAGAATACAAAATATGTCATTAGTTAGAGGAAAGCTTAGGATACTCTAAGGCACGACATGAATTTGAAAGAAGTGAAAACTTTACTAAACGTCCATAGTCTCCTATTCATAGATATGTCGCATTTCTCAACCATGAACAAGATCCTATTTGATGCGGTATGTTGGACTCTGAGGATTATTCAAAACCTCAGGCTCAGATACCAAGTTTGTCACGACCAAAGCCTAGGGCCTAGATGTGACATGGTGAATAACGAATCCAAAAGTACCTCAAACAAGCCTCTTAACATTCTTTTAGACTTTCATAGGTAATGATACTAAATAAACAAGCAAAAAAAATCTTGAACTTACATTTGTCCAACAATACCTAACTTTTAGATTTAATGAGGCTAAGACAAGTTCTAGCTCACCCTCAATCATAATAGAAAGAAATGTCATAGTAAGTGTCTAAAGATATCAACATATCATAAGCTAGAAAGATAAATGAGTATTATTCTTGGAACATGGAAACTCACGAAAAATAGTATTTAAGTAAAATCTCAACTAGCCACATGGAGGAGAAAAAGAAGGAGCAACGGTCCCTACATGATGATATCATGTAGGCAAAAGAGTTTGTGTTAATACTTTGAATGTACTAAATATGTAGGTGCATGAACATTGAGGAAACATTAAAACATTTATGTAATATTAAACATAATACAATGTATGCATAATCAATCATATAAATATCCTTTAAACATTCATTTTGTGGAAAAATGACCATAACCGACATTTTAGACAATGCGAGCTATTACATAAAATCCAATATACCCCCCTACGATGGCCGGGGAGACTACTTGCTAGGTAGAACTCCGTCAGCTTCATTCATTTCTTTAACTTTAACTTTAAGGGCTATTTGTGGATCCATTAGCCTAAGCCTACAAGGGATACTATGTTGGTACATAGTTAATGAGATAAGGGATTGCTACTAGGATTCTCTTACCGAATCCCACCTCAATTCCTCAGTCAGTGCTAAGTCAATCCTATAGAATAGTTTAATACTTTAAAATAATCATAGAATATAGCTTGAGAATTCAAACATCACATTTGGTAGAATAGCTGATTAAAATCTTTAGTGATTCAAATATGGAAGAATTGTCCTTATAGCATAAAGAATCCATCATTCATAGTATTTCATCATTCTTTTATTTTATAAGACTTCCTTTTTATCATAGACATTGCTTTCATAAATATTTATTTGGAATAAAAGCTTTTAAGTCAATCTTCATTAAAAATATAGTAAAACTAGGTGGGTTTAAATCACTTCAAATTTCAAACATTTATGTAAATTAAATTATGTATAAATACTTTAAAATTTATCATAAAAAATCATGCTTTAAATAACCCACCATGAATTTCTAGCACCTTTAAAGAGATAAATAGAGAAAATACTTGCAAACCATCAATTCCTATATATAAAATAATTTTGCATCAAAATAGACCAACAATCATTAGTTTAACCATGAATCATGATATTAAGTAGAAATAAGAATTATCCATAAGAAAATCTTACTTGAAATCAAGCAATTTAGTTAAAAGTGTTTTAGACTATATAGGTGGAAGAACTCATGGATAAAAATCCACATACCTTAGAGTAAAACTTAAAGAAAATAAACATAATTTATCATATAATAAAAATATTTTAGGCATGAGAATGGAAGAAATACTCTCACTGAAGCCTTACATACCTGGAATTCGAAGCGTTAGTCAGAATTAGATGACTTAATGAACACTCTTGAATCGTAGACTTTTCTCCTTGCCGGAGCATTTTGTGTACTATTCGGAGTATATGAATCACTAGAATAGTATTTGACACTACTAAGAACTAAAACTATATTTTGAGAATGAGTAAGAAGTGTATAGAGAGAAGAGTTATTTGAAAAATCTTGATGAACAAAATGATGAAATAAGGTGGGTATTTATAGGTGTGAAGAAGGGACCTAACAATAATTAAAATAATTATAAAGAAAAAATTGAAAATTTAATAGAGAATTGTGATGCCATGGGTGATATCAAATGGAGGACTATTGATGTAATGGGTGATGTCAAATGGAACTAGATCTTCTATGGTTGGTGAGATGAATCTTCTTTTTATGAAATACCCTTTTTCGGAGCAATGTTTGAACATGATAACTTCCTAATTAGGATTTGATGTCTTAAAATAAATTGTAGCTCTATAAGTCTTATTTCATGGTGTTCAAGAATAAACTGATTTGGATCAACCTACAGTGATATATGATTTTTCTCCTACAATTATTCCATTTCTTCACAGCATCAGGTCTTGAAAAAATTAATTTATTTAACCTACTTAGCCTTCGAATCTTAAGTTATGGTCTTCATGAAAGTTGTTGGTAATGATTTTAGGGTTATTCAGAAATTTGAGAGGGTAGTTTGATGTGTCAAATCGAGAAATCAAGGAGATTCTAGCAAAATCTGTAAATGCCAACAAAACTGATTGGGCGAGAAAGCTTGATGACGCTCTATGGGCATATTGAATAGCTTTCAAAACACCCATTGGTATGTCCCCATATCAGTTAGTTTTTGAAAAGGCTTGTCATTTTCTTGTGGAGATGGAACATAAGGCATTTTGGGCTTTGAAAAAGTTAAATTTAAATTTGAGTGAAGCTACGCATATGAGGCTGGATCAAATCAATGAAATTGATGAGTTTCATTTTCGTGTATATAAGAGTGCTACTCTTTACAAAGAGAGGATGAAACTACACCGTGATAGACATATTGAGCAGTGCTAATT
The DNA here is from genome assembly GCF_947179165.1 of Solanum dulcamara. Taxonomy (NCBI): domain Eukaryota; kingdom Viridiplantae; phylum Streptophyta; class Magnoliopsida; order Solanales; family Solanaceae; genus Solanum; species Solanum dulcamara. Next base: position 22,916,492 of record NC_077242.1, read on the forward strand.
CAGTAGTTGGGACAAAGTGTTGCTGTTCAATTCAAGGTTAAAGTTGTTCCCAGAAAAGCTAAGGTCAAAGTTGTTTGGACCTTTCACCATTATACAAGTATTTTCTCAAGGAGTAGTGGAACTTAAAGCTCAAGATGGTCATAGGATCAAAGTGAATGGACAACGAGTGAAGTGGTACTTGGGATCTCCTAATGAAGTTAAAGTGGTTGAAGAATGCCAATTTGATGAAGTCTGAGAAGTCAAGGGACCTACGTTGGTCCGCGATGTTAAATCAAGCGCTACTTGGGAGGCAACCCAAGGATTGTACTAGCATTAGATAGGTTAAATTCTATTATTTCATGTTTTATAGTGTCACAGTGTGTTTAGTGAATACAGGGTCTCAGAGGAGGAGAAAAACATAAAACAAATTTTCATAAGCTTTCTACTACGGGCACCTATACGGACTGTATAGGGCACCACGCCCCATAGTGGAGTGGCGTGATGAACAATCTCCAGGATCTTCAGAATTACGGGAGGGATTATGCTCTGTGCTGAAGTTCACAGACTATTTTTCCTTCTGTGAATTCCAGGTAAGCCCCTCAATCTTTTTTGGCAGGTTCATCAATACGATAGGCTTTACGGCCCATGGCGCTCTTCACGGATCGTCTTGCCCTCCATGCAGCCCTGGTAAGTCCACTTCTATTTTGTTAACTCTCGCATCATACCATATGAATATGGTCTTTGGTACTCGTCACGAGTATCCACCATGTATCGTGAATCCCAATTGGCTAAATTAAAAGTAGTCGACCTAGTTTTGACCCGAGTCCAAATTAAGTAGGGATTATGATTATAACCTATTTTTGCCATAAAATTCAAGAATTTCCTACTACGCAGCACCACAACGACCACCTTCCTTATTACTTCGGACAAAAACCATCCAACTCCCATGATTTCAACTTGCATTTGGTGTTTGGAAATTGTGTGCCCTTCTACTTAGAATAACAAAATCATGTAAGTATTCTTTTCACATTCTTGTGTTGTTGCGGTGCTTTTTCTATGACTATGAGGCACATTGTGAATTAATTGAATGGGATAGGTTTGAATTTTTGTGTTTCGATATGATTATTAAAAAAAAGTTCATTGTGGAAGTTGATTTCGACTTTTGTGCTTACATGATATCAGAGTCAACTACATAATGATATTAGTTTACCAATGTACCTACACTTGTGTTTTGTAATGTCTAAATGGTATGAATTTGTTTCAAAATATGTCAAATTTGGTTGTTAATGGAAGAATCGCGAAAACGAGAATGATGACCTTCATCATAGACCATATTGCACTTTACGATTTGTGGTGGAGGACCTTTGTCCGTGAATTTCATTATCGACCATGAATTTCATCACGGACCATGGTTCTCTTCCGTAGCTCCTACACTTAGCAATTTTCCATGCCCTTTCTGAGACAGCCACTGGAAGGAAATACAAAAGTATTCACAGTCTGTGGTTAGCATAATGGTCTATGATGGTCCCCCTAGCAATTTTCCATGCCCTACCTGAGACATAGCCAATGGAAGGTAATATGGAATCTTTCACAGTCCATGGTTAGCATAACGATTTGTGATGGTTCCCCCATACTGTCACACCTTTTTTTCCTAAAAGTCTTAAAAATGCAACAATATTTTATTTTCTATTTCCACTTGTGATCACCCTATGATATATTGTATTGTCATTCTTATATGAATCACGGGTAAGTATGAATACCCATGTTAATTCATCGTATCGTTTTGTTCAATTACTCACTAGTTGGAGGTTTTGCAGGTACCATTAATGACCACGCACCAAGAATGCTTCTCGATACCAATCTATGACTCCCCGCCTGAAGAATCAGAGCATGAGTCAGCACATGATTCAGTGCATCGGTCAGAAAGTGATGAATCAAATAGGTCGGAGGTCTAAGTGGCTACCCATATCTCTTATCATGCTCCCCACATGACTAGGTCCAAAGAAGCTACTGAGGATGAGGCCACTTACTCCTAGTCTGAAGAGAAGGCAACCAACCCAACCAATAAGACAAGAGGGGACGATGCAAAATCTGGACAGGTGAGTAGTGATACTAGTGAGGAGAGTGTTGCAGGTGCTGGGAATGAAGGCCTGGACTCTATAGAGAAGTTTGCTCATGCAAAAGAGAGTGACCCAGTCGCCCGATGACATGTCATCACTTTTTTATGAAATAGGTCATTGGTTCCAGGCAAACATGATATCTTTAATGGCCTAACCAAATGGTCTAAGTGCTTGTGTAAATAAGACATTGTGCCAGAGGTTCGAGTGATACCTGACAACCTCTCTGCCATACCTGAGCTCAAACACCTATTCTACAAGCATCAATCTAGGTGGGTGGCTAAAGACTTGGGATATTATGAGGAAAATCTAGTCCGAGAATTTTATTCAGCCTATGCCGCCTCAATGTTCAATCATATGGCTGAAAGGATCTCCAAAAAGAGAAAAAGAGCATTAACATTAAAGCAACCACCACTGAATGAAGTCACAGTTCGGGGCATAATAGTGGATATCACGGAGACTATAATCAATAGGTTCTTATATGGCCCAGAATTCTAGACTGATGTTCGAACCGACCTTTATGAGCACCGCCACCATGAGGTTAGTGATGAGATGAAGATAGGTGATCCTAAAGTACGCTAGATGCTTATGGAATTAATCGGAAAGCATATTGCCACTGAGGGAGTAAATGTACCATGGGTCACAAATGTGAGACAATAGATTACTAATGCATCTGTCACATTTCCAACTACCATCTCTGGCCAACTACCAGTGATAGCACCTTTTATCCCACACAGACATCTCTAGTCTCTTACATTATGGCTCAGTTTGGACTACACAACGGGTGACAAATTATGGTCAAAATTTAGGATTGAGCATTTAATAAACAGGCTGGAATCCCATTCCCCTGTTTGATCACTGTGATATGCTAGGCCAAGGGGACAGTGGTAAACTGTTAGTTTGACAGGCGCATCCCCTCATCTAATTCCACAAATACAACACTCATAAAGGATTTGGACAACCCACTATACAAATCCAAACTGATTCGAGCTATAGGGCTAGTCACTATGCCTATAGGCCCACCTCCTCCTACTTTTAATTTGGAGGGTGGGATGTCATACCCTCTGAAGGAGAAGGCCACTAAGCAGCTCTAGGGCAACACCGGGCCTACCCCATCTACACCTGAAGTTTTAGATATAATGATAATTGTCCCTTATGCACTCCTTGAGCATATGGAGCAGGACCAGAGGTAGATATGGGTGTTGGTTGATCAAGTGATTGAGTGACTACCTAGGGTAGTCCAAACACAGATTCAGGAGTAGGCCACTCAAATTCATACCAAACTCAAGCAAGAAGTGACACTGATATAGATCCGCATTGATGGCCTTGAGGTGCACATCACTACTTAGAGTGGTCGTCTAGATGATGTAGAGACTGAGTCCTTCAAGGAATAGCTAGCTATAGTTTCTGTCGGCACCGCTAGCACTTATTTCGGTAAGTGCTACAAATACTTTGCTATTGTTTTTATTGGCACTGCATGCACCTGTAGTGCTAGAAAGAGTTTGGGGCTCCATTTTGGCACCAAAACCTGATAAAAAGTGTAAGGGAAAAAAGTGGTGACATGAAGATGATTCCCCAAATAATGCAGAAAGGGCCAGGCAAACATAGAGAAAAGAGGAAAAAAGGGCTCGATGAGCATCCAGGAGAGAATTTCAGGAGCAATAAGAGATCAAGAAGCAGCTGATTGCAGCTGCGAAGGCTAGAACATCATCTAGTGGTGCTATTATTTCTGGCGCTCTAGCCTAGACTATCAGTGAAGAGTCTCGTAGTGCACTTACTCCTGATCTAGGCGATGACCCTTCGGAAGTGCCTACACCACCACCAACTGACTCTTAGGTCATTACAGATATAATCACTTTCCTTTATATCTATTATTGAGTCTGTTGATGTGTACGTGAGGATACTACATACTTTTTATGATAGGGGGTGGGGCATCTCTGATGCTTGAAGTTTTTTTTCCATGTTTCTTTTCTCCCAAGCGTATATCTAGTAGAACTGGCATGTTTAGGATTGTTGTTGTGTAAATACAATAGTATGTAGATGGATATAATGGCCTGTGAAAGAAATGAGTTAATTGAACTAAAATGACTCCCAACTAAAATTTTTGTGAAACACTTTGTGATTGATCTGGTTTTTGAAAACTGACCTATTAGGATCTGTGTAGGACATATTTCATATTCACATGTCAATCAAATTCTTGCTAGGATATGATTGGGTTGATTAGTGCTTAATAGTATAACATATATGCCATGTGCATGAGAGCTTAACTACTTAGTTCAAACAATGCACCTGTAAGCTAGAATTTGCCTGATTTGTCTTACTAAAATGATGGAATAACCTTATTAGGACATAATCATAGGCCATTGTTGATAATGAGACACTTAGCCTAAATTTAATCAACCAAATGAAATTGTACCCTTTGAACCAAAAGTTTGAGCTTTAAATAGACATTTACTTTGATTAGTCAAAATTCACCTTCTATTGTTGTTTGTGAATCCAACTTTTAGCTCTGGTCCCTCCAAGGTGATTATGTACTCAACTCAGGCCTAAAATCTTAAGTTGAGGGTGACTACCATAAGAAAAGTAGAAGAGTTAGGGTATGAAAAGAATGGCGGGGAGAGAAGAAAAAAAAAGCATAAGTTGTGGCTGGATGTAAAAAAAAGAAACTAAGTACAAAAGCTATGCAAAAATGAGTCCTAAAGAAAAATAAAAAGAAAAAGAATGAAATGGAGTGAACAAAACCAGAAACCACACTCGAGAAGGAAGAATGAGGAAATAAGGGAACAAAAATTGGAGGGTTGAAAACAAGTAGCTAAGCCAAAGTAGAGTTTGGAGGGGAAAAATAGTCAGTTTTATCCTAAATGTATCCTACCCAAGCCCGAGCCCACTTACAAGCCTAAAAATTACTTTTGTGATCCTGAAAAGGTTATTCAAACGTTGAAGTGTTGAAAATAATGGCAAGCATATGGTCTTTACTTTTGCATTATTTGAATTTCTTTTGAGAGTGAGAGAGTTTTGTTCCATTCTCTTATTATTCTTTATACACTGTGAGAGAGATTTATTTGTAGTGAAGGCACTATGATTATATTGTTGGGTTGCTCTATTGCTTGGTACACTATCAGTTGTATTTGTTTGGTTGATTGTGAGTAGTGCTGTGTCGTAAATAGATCCTTATGAGTTAGTTGGACTGCCAGTGTATTGTATAGTTGGAAAGGAGTCATGGTTAATAAGATGGGATGCTATATATCTGTACTATAGTCTTTTGTATTTGCGTGTCATGTTGTTTTGTTTTTTGTCATTGCTTGAGGACAAGGAATGGTTCTAAGTTGCGAGTGTTGATGTGTCTCCTATTTACGATATTTTTGATGCTCAAAATGGTAAATTAGTGTGTGTTGCAAGCATGCTTTTGTATATATGATGTGTATTTTGTTTATGTTGCAAAAAAACTAAGTCGCACACAGGTTTTTGACAATCCTGTGGATATGAGTACTATTTGGCTGAAGTCTATGGAATACGATCCCCACCATGGACCGTAGTGACCTATACACACCGTGGTGGCTGGCGTAGTATTGATGATGAGAAAGCTGCTGCTAAATTTTAGTAAAGTATACCTTCCTGGAACACACCACGGACCGTAATGCCTGACACGGGCTGTGGTGGCTGCCATGATGCTGAGGTTGTGAAGAGGCGAATGCTGAAAATTATGCAAGTGTAACTCCACAGCACCCATTATGGGCCGTAGAGCCCACCACAAACCGTAGTGGCTGCTCGTAGAGATTGATGGAAGAAAAATGGAAATTGTAAAAGGATACCATCACGGAAGGAAATACGGAACGTAGTAAGAACCATGAGGCATGAAGGGTGGCCGTGAACAGATGAAGGCTACACAGCAGGGGACAATTCAACCACCATGGAAGAGTGATCGTGAAGGATGCCAACTTCAATTTTCCTAGTTGGTTTAGGATTTGGTTTTGTGTTTTTATAAATATCCAAATTTATTTTATTTTTAGGGTTCAGTATTTTTACTAATTTTTGAGTACTTTGTGAACATTGTGAATCTATATTTAGTTACTTTTGGAGATTGATTCTTGATAAATCTTTTTGGTTTTCATCCGTTATTTGTGATTTGTCTGATTGATTCAAGAATGACTTCTTCGTCTGTGTAGGTATTAATTCATGAATTCTTCATAAATTCTTGTTCTTTTACTTACAAGTATGAGTAGCTAAACCCATATCTAGGGTTGTGGGAACCATGATGGCTTAACTAACATAGGAAAAAGTAGGATTGAGATTCATGAATTATTTTTGCACATATTGTGATTTCTTCATTCAAAAGTCTTTCTTAGTGAATGCACGCATTAAAAATTTGCTTGTATTCATTTCTTTTCTGAGATGGAGGCAGTGATTAGGAAAAGGATTTCACAATAGAAATTTGAAGAGTCTGTCTTCGAAAGAAGGAATAAACTTCATCTAAGTTACTTGAGACTGGGAGGAGATACTACTCTGTGATCTAGGGCGAGGGTTAGTAAAGTATACATTCTAAGACCAGGAAAAGATGAATGAAATATGTCTAAGAAGGACCGGAAGGTGAATTAGATATTACCTAACTCGCTAGATTTTACATGCGATACAATGAACGATATCATAAATACGATTAGCCTATTAACTTACAAGTCATGGGGAACACAATCCTAGTCTTGTCTTCATATTTTTAAAATTTTAATCTTATTTACTTGTCTTTGCATTTTTACTTGTTCTAAACCAAAACCTCCACTTTTACTATATGCAAGTTTATTTTTGGGAAATAGTAATTACAACAGAATAGAGATAACTAATAGAACTTGTTTCAACCTATTCCTTATGGGTTTGACCCCGACTCTTAGTTGGGTAAAGTATACTGCTAACGATCATCTATATTTGAGAGGTGTAATAGTCTGATTTGGTTGAGTTGCATATCATTAAGTCTATTTTCAAAGTATTTGTTATTTTTGAACTTGCATGCCTATTGAGTTGAGTTGTTTTAAGAGTGAGTCCCTTGAATTGAGTTGCATGATGTTAAGTATTTTTTATCGTATTTCGTATTAACTATTTTACATACTCGTACATTCCATGAACTGATGTTGTTTGGTTTGCATCATTTTAGGATGCAGATATAGATGATAAAGGTCCTCAACAGGCGCATCATTAAAGGTCAGATTCTGTTAAGCTTTTGGGTGAGACCTCCTTACATTCGGAGGATTTCATTTTATTTATTTCATTTGTCATCTTTTTCGATAGTTAGTTGAGGTAGCCTTGGACTTGTCTTGGAACCTTTCTAGTATTGTGATAGAGGCTTCATAGACAAAGTCAGATTTGAGTTGAATGGTTCTTTCTGAGTCTGTTTTCACTTTGAGTATTTTTAAATTTATTATTTATCTATTATGAATGATATTGATTTTCCCACTTGAGTCTTGTTAACCTTAAGTCGAGTCTTCCACTGAGAGATTGAATGAGTGATCAAATCAAGTAGTTCACTCAGGGCCAACAATGATCTCCGAGTGTTGGCCACGCCTAAGGTACCCTCTCGAGGCATGGCAAACTTGGTATCAATGCAAAGACTTCAAGAATCATAGGGTGTCTATGAAGCCGTGTCTAGTAGAGTCTTTCTTATGGGTGTGTCCTGCACCACACTTTTAATCAAAAGGCTAAAGCATATTAGGAATTATTTCACTTCTTCATATTTTGAGTTCGTGTGATAGAGTTTAACTCTATAAGAGTTCCTTCCTAATTTATCTGTATATATAGTTATAGATAATGCCTACAAAATTTACTGCCAATTAGAGGAACTCCTCCAGCATCAAGATCCCACAGTTCAAAATGCCCAAATAATAGTGGGTGAGAATTAGGGACCAATCTTTACGGTCTACTGAGGTTCCCCATATGCATAATACACAACCCTCCCCTACTTTTGAGCCCGAATTTAGGGGAGAAATTGCTATGCTCACTCAGTTACTGTCTGCCTAGTCTGATCACTAGAGTTGTCCAGCCTTCAGTTCTTAGTCTCAAGAGCCATCAATTTCTGGTAGGATTAGGGATTCTTGAGGATAAACCCACTAGTCTTTATGGGATCTAAGGTTGATGAGGACCCCAAAAGATTCATTAAGGAGATTTGGAAGATCCTGAAGGCCATGCATGCTACTCGGGTTGAGGGAGTTGACATTATCTCTTATTAACTCAAGGATGTGGCAAACGTTTGGTACAACCAATGAGAAGATAGTCGTGGGGAAGATGATGAGCCTGCTGTTTAGGATAATTTTAAGGGTGCATTTTTTAATCACTTCTTTCCCAGAGAATTGAGGGAAGCTAAAGTTTAAGAGTTTGTGAATCTAAAGCAAGTGGGAATGATAGTGAAGGAGTATAGTCTTAAATTCATTCAGCTATCCAGATATGATCTAAACATGGTCCCAGATGTAAGAGGTAAAATGAGAAAGTTTGTTTCTGGTTTAAGTAGAAAAATGAAGAGAGAGTTCAAGGCATCACTTTTGATCTCTAAAATGGACCTTTCCAAACTTATGGCATATTCCTGTTAGGTAGAAGAAGATAAGAAGAAAGATAGAGAGGAGTATTTGAGCAAAAAGTCTAAGTCAACAGAACATGAGCCTAATCATGAGAAGTAAGGTAAGGGTGACATGTCCTACTTCCATAGGAAATCTTTAGGATATGAACCATCATCAACGAGTACGCCCAACTACATGTATGATAAAAAATTGTAGGGTCACCAAAATTTCAAGGCTTAGGGTTCCCAATCCTAAGGAAGTGTGGCTCAAGGTTCCCAACAGAAGACACCTTGTGAAAGATGTGGTAAGCTTCACTTTGGAGAATGTCAGGTGGGACATTTGTAGAGGGACTAACCGACATGGAGACAGAGTGATATGGGAAACAAGGCCCAATCTTCTTATGAAGCTCCATAAGCTAGACCAACCTAGAGAGGTACCACTTCTGGGACAGTCGAAGGTGCAAACTATCTAGATAGTCTCCAAGATCGGGAGAACTCGTCAGATGTTATCACTTATATGCTTTGATCTTTTCTCATGATATGTACTCCTTTCTTGATTTGAGTGCCACCTTATTTTTTGTGAACCCTTATGTGCCTATTAAGCTTGAGATCCTTCTCGAGAGTCTTCTTGAACCCTTTAGTATTTCTACTCATATAGGTGAATTAATTTTTGCTAAGAGAGTCTATAGAGATAACACATTTTCCATCTATCATTGGGATACTATGGCTGATATGCTCGACTTAGATATGGTTGACTTTGATGTCATTATAACATGGCCTGGCTTTATACTTACTATGCCACTATTAATTGTAGAACTCAAGTTATCAAGTTTTAGTTCCCAAATGAGCTTGTCTTTGAATGAAAGGGTAATCCAGCATGTCTAAAGGACATTAGTTAATTTCAAAAGGGCGTGTCTACCACATAGTCTATGTCAAAGATGTAACTGGTGAGACTCCACACTTTTGTCTATCCCAGTAGTTAATGAATTTCCTGAGGTCTTTCTCGATGATTTGCCTGGAGTCCCTCCCGATAAGGAGATAGACTTTGGGATTGATGTTCTTCTTAATACGCAACCTATTTCTATTCCGTCCTATAGAATGGCTCTCATGGTGTTAAAAGAGTAGTTTAAAGACTTGTTAGGTAAGGGATTCATTAGGACAAGTGGTTTACTTTGGGACACTCCTATCCTTTTTATGCAAAAGAAATATGGTTCCCTTAGAATGTGCATTAACTACCATCAATTGAATAATATAGAATAAGTAACATCTATAAAGAATCAATGACCTTTTCGACCAACTTCAGAGTGCCACTTTCTTCTCAAAGATAAAACTCAAATCAGGCTATCATCAGTTGAAGGTGAAGAAAGTGATGTCCCAAAGACAGCCTTTAAAATCTATTATGGTCACTTTGAGTTACTTGTTATTTACTTAGGTTTGACTAAATCTCCTACATATTTTAGGAAGCTCATGAATCGGTTATTTAAGACATATCTGGACATGTTTATGATTGTGTTTATTGATGATATATTAATATACTTCAGAAATGAGGAAGAAAATGCCAGCTATGTCCAAATTGACCTTCAAACTCTCGAGTATAGGAAGTTGTATTCCAAGTTTTTAATGTGTGAATTTTGTCTTCCATCTGTGACATTCTTAGGCCATATTATATCTGGATTAGGTATTCAGGTTAATGCTCTGAAAATAGAAGCGGTAAAGAACTGGCCCAGGCTAATATCCCCCATTGACAAAAGGAGTTTTTTGGGTTTAATTAGTTAATATAGGAGATTACTTGAAGGATTCTCATGTATATCATCTCTACTGACTTTACTAACATAGAAGAAGACTAAATTTCAATGGTATGATGGTTGTGAGAAAAGTTTTCAAGAGCTGCAAATAAGGTTGACTATTATTCCATTGTTGTCCCTATCCGAGGGAACTAATGGTTTCTTTATCTATAGTGATGCATCCAGAGTTGGATTGGGCTATATATTGATGCAGAAGGGCAAGGTTATTGCATATGCTTCCATGAAGCTTAAGATCTATGAGAGGAACTACCTGAATTACAACCTTGAGCTTGCAGCCATAGTATTTTCTCTCAAGATTTGGCATCATTATCTTTACGGTGTGCATGTTAATGTGTTTACTCATTACATGAGCTTACAATATGTGCTTAGTACAAAAGAGCTGAAGCTCTGTAATGACCCTCTAGGTCATTTTTCTAATACTGCTTCCATTTCATTGTTTAGAGCATCCTTATAGTAACCCCAAGTCATTCATGACCTACTGGTGCTGGTAGCTCGGTTGCTTGGTCATTTATTTGAGTTTTAGACTTGTTTTCCTGTTTTGCAGCTTTTATAACTTAAAAAATTGACTTCGATCATAACTAAGGGAAAATGACCTCAAAATAGAGTTCTAACGATTCCATCAGCTCTAAAATTTCCAAATTAGGCTAATAGCATGATCGTGATGAGTATCGAGAAAATTTGTATGAGGTTGGAGCCATTTGAAGCTTTTGCCTTTAAAATTTGGCTTATGGTTATCTTTGGTCAATATTCTTTGAAAAAGCACTCAAATGAAAATTATGAATATGCGGTTAGGTCTGAAATATCGAGTTTTGTCTAGAACGACCCTTCGTTCTCTTCCCAAGGGTTCCAGTCTAATTTCAATGATCATTGTGGAATTTGATTCAAAATAACCCTTGGGTGTAGGATCCACTTTCAGTCGTAATAACCTCGTACAGAAATTATAACTGTACCATTGAGTTCAGAACATCAAATTTAGTGGGGTAGCGTATCTCTTTTATACGTATGAGATTCCAATGAATTTTGAGCATCGTGTCAAAGTATTTAAATTTGGTGAATATCAGCTTTTCAACAGATATCTGATGCAACCAAATTTGCTCTTTGTGATTGTAGGCCCTCAGTCGCATTTGCGGAGGCTCAGAAAATTTATCTCCGCATTCGCGAGGCCTGGGTTGCATTCGCGTAAGTGAATCTCTTTTACCTCTGCTTTGGTGGGCCTCTGACCGCGTTCGTGAAGGACAAAATTCCTCACCTTCGCTTTCGAGAGACACTTAGGCCGCGTTCGTGAAGGCCAAAACCTTGATCTTTTAATAAAAGACGAAGGATGAATTCCATATTATTTTCCAACTTCAAACATTGATTTCTCCTCTATTTCTCAACCAAATTTGGTGATTCACGATCTAAACTCAAGGGAATTTCATGGGAAATTCATTGGTGAGCTTGAAGACCTGTTTAGAGCTTTGTGTGAGGTAAATTCTTAATTTAGTTGTCGCTTTTAGTCCTTTTTGAGATGAAATTGTGTTAAATTTTGAAGGATTGTGACTTGATCATTTTAGCCCCCTTTTTAGTGATTTTTGAGGCTAACTTGTGAGTTTTTTTGTAAAGAAAATCATAGCATACTTGGTTTAGGCGGTGGGAATTTCATTTTTGATAAATTGCGGGTTATATATTGTGCCATATTCATTCTTTTAGCTTGAATTGTGGGAATTTCATTGCATGATCGATTAGTATTATTTTCCAATGCTAGATTCTATTTTAATTTGATCCATGATCTTGGGGTGCTGTTTTGAACTAGTTTTGGGGTCAATTAGAATTTTAGATGCTGGTACTACATTTCTTGTTCTAAACCCTAATATTGGTCTAATTCCGAAAATTATAAAATTAGCATCTAAATGACCGTCAATATGTTATTATTCTATTTTTGACATTGCAACAACATTTTAAGGCTATTTGAAAAAGTAAAGCCCTAGCTCCGTAATTTAGAGCGTGCATATTCAGCCTACAGGTAGGGTACGACTTTCCCTAATTTAGATTGAGCTGGGGTGCATGAAAGCATATTGAGATTGTTAGAATTTGGGTTGGGTAGCTTATTTATATATCTTAGGTGTTCGAAATCATATTTCATGCTTTCATTTGGGTTTTAAGGTAATTGGAAGTACGTGATCATTTTCGTTATTTATTAGTCTTGTAAGAAGAGTTGAATGCATATGGTGTTGGTTTGTGGAGAATGTTGGCCTTAGTTTTGGTTGTACACTTGCTTTAGTTGCCTGGCGTAGTTTCAGTAGGCTTACATCTTTGTAGAGTGGTGTAGTAGGCTAGTGCCTGGTAGTTGGGCCTTAGCTAGGCAGTAACCTTTCTCTTATGAATACCCTTACCCATACCTTGATATGATTATGACTTTTGAGAACTATCGACGATACTAGACCTTGTGGTCATTCCGTTTTGGCTCCGGTTCATTTTTTTGGCATTATATCGGTTGATTCACTAAGAGGAGATTTTTTGTAAGTATTGTCATCAGTTGAAAAAGAGAATGATTGGCACCCTTGAATAAATTATCTATGAGGATTCGGGTCTCTAGTCCTGACCTCCATACTGATATTTCATCGAGGAGCATCTAGGTAGCCAATCCCAGCCTTTGTTGACCTGCTATTATGGTGAGCATCCAAGTACCCAATCCCGGCCTTGATCGTACCGTTGAATTCTAGCAAACATCTAGGTTCCAGGACCAACCTTGACCACAATGGCATCTTGGGCGAGCATCAGAGTAGCTAGTCCAGGCCTCGACCCCTAGAACATTCATAGATACCTTATTCTTAAGGATTTTGGTTCAGAAAAGTCATGGCCCTTGAGTTCTTGGCATCGCAAATTCTTGACTCCTAGCTTTGGTAGTATAGATTTTTTGTGTACCCGATAGGCTTATGGGAGTTCGTCTATGTTTTTATTTAAACTTGCGCACGAGTGTCTCCACTGGGCTTATGGGGCCCCATTTAGGTATAGTTAGTTGTAGTCTCTTAGATAGTACCCTTTCCTCTTTAGATGCCTACTATGATTACTATTTAGGCTTATTCTTTACTGTCATATTATTTTTACCTTTCCTTCTCAGATGGCCTATAATGCCTATTGGGTACCTTTTATCTTGGTACTTATAGTACACAGTGCATCTATTTTTATGATGTAGGACCGAGCACCAGCTATCGCCGCGGATAGATCGAGTCTGTTGTAGTCAGCTTCGGAGACTAGGGTGAGCACTTAGCATTTTAGGATCATTTCTGTCTCCTTCAGTATATATGACCCATCTTTTTCCTTTTTGAGACTAGACAGTTGTTGATATATTTTGGATCCACTTTTGGGACTTGTACTTGTATTTTACTTTGTGGTAGCTCTTTACTTGTGACCTCTAGGTTTATGGAGGGATCTTTAGTTGTATCTATCAGGTGTTGGTTGCTTCTACTTATCTATTCTGCTTTTTTAGAATATTCCACTCTTTTTTAGTTTCTTCCCTCAAACCCATTACTTGTCATTCCAGGTTTACGGGTTGGCTTACCTACTGGTGGGTTAGAGTAGGTGCCATTATGACCTGAGAAAATAGGTCGTGACAAGTTGGTATCAAACCCTCAGCTTTGTTGGTATCACTTATATAGAGGTAATGATTGTAGAGTCCCGCAGATGGGTTTGGAGATATCTGTAACTTTTCTTCATGAGGTTATAGGTTATCATTAGGAACATTCTCTATGTGTATCATTTCGTGCAGTTTTGTGTCTTATTGGTTTCCTAAAATCTCATTTGTTCTACGTTTTTTGCAGGATTGGTTAGTACGCACGGTATCACTGGTGGTGATGATCCACTAGGGAATGACTAGCCCAAAATCCTGCCCCATGGCATAGGCAGGGGAGCAGCACTAGCACCCGATCCAGATATAGCTCCTAGGCATGTAGAAGAGAACCAGGAAGCCCTTATTCCTCTTCAACTGGAGGGGCCACTACCAGCAGCTCAGCCTCCAGCCGCACCAGCTATGACCCCTATGTTATAGGACGCCATTACTCAACTCTTCACGGATATCGGGGTTATACCACAGGCCCCAGCTCTAGAAGAAAGAATTCTAGCACCGCAGAATCCCCCAACACACCCAACAGTTGAGATTCAGCCACCTCCACAACTGTTGAATCGCTACCAATAGTTCTGAAGATGTTGGGGGTATTTTAGAGGCTATCACCCTCAAGTGTCTGACTACCTGCCAGGAGCAGCTCTACTCCTTGGTCCTGTAGAGTCCAAAGGCGTCGACTTTACCACTCACCAATTCCGTGGGTCAGCCAGGTAGTGGTAGTGTTCTTACTTACTGACCAGGCCAGCTAGGTCACTGCCGCTGTCATGGGCTTAGCTCTCAGAGGCCTTTCTGGCTCTTTACATCTTAGGAGTGTCAGGGACCGACTCTGAGATCAGTTTACTCGATTAGTGCAGGGTAAGATAACAGTCGCTGAGTACAAGGCAAATTTTACCTGCTATCCTGGCATATTATGATAGTTCTACCCACTGAGAAGGAGTGGGTATGGTGTTTTATTTGTGAATTGAGGTCATACCTGAGGTTGGGGATCGAGCACTTGTTTTCTGTGGGCTGCTCTTTTCTAGATGTGGTGGACCATGCTCACACCATGAAGATCATTCATTGCCAGGCCCATTGGGGCAGCGGGAAGAGAACCAAGCATTAGGGTAGCTACAGTGGGTCCTAGTCTAGGGGCCATGATAGTTATGATAAGCCATGTCAGCAGTTACATCATGATAGGTACTAGCATGTTCAGTCCACCCGACTAGTTCAAACCGCCCTACTAGCAGCTAAGGGTAGTAAGCCTATTTGGAGGGTCCCACCACAGGGCAGAGATGAGAGGATCAAGTCCGCTTCCTTCCTACCACAGATAAGTCATTACAAGCCACTCATCTTTAGGATGCTTTGAATATGGCTCTCTAGTGTACTAGGCTAGAGAGTGCCCTAGCTGGGCTAGAGCATTAACAACAGTAATTCTAGACAATGGCACTGGATTTAGCTCTTAGCGGATTATGACATTTCTCTCTTCTACCATTTGGGCAAGGCGAATGTAATAGCGGATGCCTTGAGCCAGAAGACGAGGAGTATGGGTAGTTTAGCTTACTTTCCTATAGTAGAGATACCCCTAGCCTTGGACATCTAGTCTTTGGATAATAGGATGTTTAGGTTGGACATCTCAGATTCTGGACCAATTTTTGCTTTTGTGGGAGCTCGGTCATCTTTATTGGATAAGATTCATGGCCGACAGTTTGAGGATGGATCATTGGTAGAGCTTTGAGAATTGGTATTGTAAGGCAAGGATGGACAAGCTTCTATAGATTCAGATGGTGTACTATGGTTTGATGGTCGCCTTTGCATTCCTAGAGTTGGAGACTTTATTTAGTTGATTCAATGCGAGGCCCACGATTCTAGGCACTATATTCATCCAGGTACCACAAAGATGTATCGGGATTTGCAACAACATTATAAGTGGTGTGGCATGAGGAGAGATATATATAAGTACATATATCACTATTTGAGTTACTAGTGGGTAAAAGCCGAGCATCAGCGGCCTGCTGGAGTATTTTTGAGATTACCCATTCCGAAATTGAAATAGAAGCGGATTACCATGGACTTCATGATGGTATTACCTTGGACTCCCAGAGGTAATGATGGTATTTGGGTTATTGTTGATTGATTTACCAAGTCAGCATGCTTTCTATCGGTGCGATCCACTTTTATTGCTAAGAGTCTAGCTCGAATCTACATTCAGGAGGTGGTCGGTTTTCATAGGGTACCATTGTCCATTATATCAGATAGGGGATCTCCGTTTAGTTCTAATTTTTGGAAAGCTTTTTAAAGAGAGTTGGGCACCCTGGTTAATCTTAGCATGACATTTCATCCACAGACCAAAGGCCAATCAAAACGTACTATTTAGGTTCTAGAGGATACGCTGCGAGCTTGTGTACTAGAGTTTGAGGGTTATTAGGAGAAGTACTTGCCTTTGGCAGAGTTTGCGTATAATAACAACTACCACTCTAGTATTTAGATGGCCCCATTCGAGGCTTTATATGGTAGGCATTGTCGCACTCCAGTTGGTTGGTTTGAGTGTTCAGAGCCTAGGGTTTGGGATATTCAGGATAGGTTGAGGATAATTTAGAATAGGCATTAGAGTTATACTGATCACAGGTGCGGACCCTTGCATTGCCATAAGTCCTATGTAATTCAGTATGATTTTGTTGAGTTGGATGATCGCTTGACTTTTGCTGAGGAGTCGGTTGCTATTTTAGCCATAGATGTTCGCCGGCTTTGTTCTAGGTCCATCCTTATGGTTAGGTTCTAGTGGCGCAACTGTCTGGTGAAGGAGTCTAATTGGGAGACTGAGCAGGAGATGGGGAGAAGTTCCCCAGCTTATTTGAGCCTCCAGGTATATCCTTGTCCTTACTTTTGCGGATGAAAGTTCTTTTAGTAGTGGATTTTGTAATGACCCTCCAGGTTATTTTCCAATACTGATTCCACTTAGATGTTTAGAGCATCCCTATAGCAACCCCAGGTCATTCATGACCTGTTGGCATTGGTAGCTCGGTCGACTAGTCATTTTTTTGTTTTAGACCCATTTTCCTATTTCAGAGCTTTTATAACTTGAAAAGTTGAATTTGTTCATAACTTCAGGAAATAGACCTCAGAACAAAATTTTGACAATTCCATTAGCTCCGAAATGGCTAAATTAGGTTAGTAGCATGGTCTTCATGAGTACTAAAGCAATAAATACGAGGTTGGGGCTATTTGGCATTTTTGCCTTCAAAATTTGGCCTATGGTTGACTTTGGTGATCATTTCTAGAAAACGCACTTGGATGAAAATTCTAACTGCGTGGTTAGCTTTGGATTTTTGAGTATGGTCGAGAACGACACTTTGCTTGCTTCTCAAGGCTTCTGGTCTAATCTTGAGGCTCATTATGGAATTTGGATCAAAATGGCTCTTAGGTGTGTACTCACTTTCAGTCGTAACGACCTCGTATGAAAATTTAGACTATGCGATTGAGTCGGGAACATCAAATTCGGTGGGTAGCATATCTCGTTTGCACGCATAAGATTTCAAATGAATTGTGTGCACCTCGTCGAAGTATTTGAACTTGGTGAATACCAGCTTTTCAGTTAATATCTAGTGCAGCCAAGTTTGCTCGCCGCGATCGCAAGCCATTGGCCACGTTCGCGAAGGCTCAGGAAATTGACCTCCACGTTCATGGTCCTAGGCCGCGTTCGTGGAGATGTGTCTCTTTTTTCTCCATGTTCGTGGACCTCTGGCTGTATTTGCGAAGGCCAAATTTCTTGACTTCCGTATTCCTAGGTCACTCAGGCCTCGTTCGCAAAGGTCATAACCTTGGTCTTTTTATAAAAGACCAAGGACGAACTCAACATTAATTACAAACTTCAAACATTGATTTCTCCTCCATTTATCAACCAAATTTGGTTATTCAAAGATCTAAACTCAAGGGAATTTCATGGGGAATTCATTGGTGAGCTCGTAAACCTATTTAGGAGTTTCATATGAGGCAAATTGTTAATTTAGCTGCTACTTTTAGTCATTTTTGAGATAAAATTGTGTAGAATTTTCGAGGATTGTAACTTGATCATTTTAGCTTCATTTTTAGTGATTCTTGAGTCTAACTTGTGAGTTTTTTCATAAGGAACATCATAGAATACTTGGTTTGGACTGTGGGGATTTTTGTTTTGGTAAATTGAGGGTTATAGATGCTGCCATATTCATTCTTTTAGCTTAAATTATGGGAATGTCATTGCATGATCGATTCATGTTGTTTTTCAACCCCAATTATATTTTAATTTGATCCTTGATCTTTGGGGTGCTATTTTGGACTTATTTTTGGGGTCAATTCTAGAATTTGAGACGCGGGTCCTCCATTTCCCATTTTAGACCCCAAAATTAGTCCTTCTTCAAAAATTGTAAAAGAAGAGTCTAAACGGACTTGATAATATTGTGATTCTATTTTTGACTGTGTGGTAGCATTTTAAGGCCGTTTGAAAAGTAAAAGCCCCAGCTTAGTGATTTGGAGCGCGGGAGTTCAACCTACAGGTAGGCTACGACTTTCCCTTCTTTAGATTAAGCTGGCGTGTGTGAAAGCATGTTGAGATTATTGGAATTTGGGTTTGGTAGATTAGTTTTTATATCTTAGGTGTTTGAAATCACGTGTTAGGATTTCTTTGGGTTTTTTAGGTAATTGGAAGTATGTGATCCTTTCCATTATTTGTTAGAGGAGTTGAATGCATATGATATTGGTTTTGATAGCCTATTGGCCTTAGTATAGATTGCAAACTTGCTTTAGTTGCCCCGGTGAGCTTAGATCCATGTACAATGGTGTAGAAGGCTAGTGCCTAGTAGTTGGGCCTTAGCTAGGAGGTAACCTTGCTTTTATGAATACTCTTACCCATATATCTATGTGATTGCGACTTTCGAGATACATTGGTGATAATAGACTTTGTGGTTGTTTCATTTCAAATCTGATTCAAGTTTTGGAGGTATATCAGTAAATTCAAAGGAGATTTTTGGTAAGTATTGGCATTCAATTGAAAAGGAGAATGAATGGTACCCTCAGATAAATTATGTATGAGCATCCGGGTCCCCAGTCCCGGCTTCGTACTGAGATTTCATCGGGGAGTATCTAGGTAGCCAGTCCCGACCTCTACTAACCTACTATTATGTCAAGCATTTGAGTACCCAATCCCGGCCTCGACTATACTGTTGAATTCTAGCAAGCATCTGGGTTCTAGGCCCATATTGGCATCTCGGGCGAGCATCTTGATAGATTGTCCAGACCTCAGCCCCTAGAACATTCATGGCTAAATAGACCTTCATATTTGGGAGTTCGTCTTGTTGACTCAAGTGAGGGTGATGTTATTGTTCAGAATGGGGCTGAATCATCATTAATGGTGGAAGTAAAGGGAAAACAAGCTCAAGACCCCATCCTGCTTCATTTAAAGAAATATGTTCAAAAGCAAAAGGTTATGGCTTTTACAAAAATGAGAGATGGAGTGTTGAGATATGAAAACAAATTATGTATTTTGAGTGTTGATGGTCTTCGAGATAGAATTATGGTAGAGGCTTATAGCTCCAGATAATCGATTCATCTGGGCTCTACAAAGATATACCATGACTTGTGTCACATCCCGAGAGGGTACCCTAGGTGTGGCCGGTACTTGAAGACCATTACAAGTACCCAAGCAAACCACTTGGTCTGATCACTCATTCAATCACTCAGTGGAAGACTCAGTATGAATTTAAAATACATTCAATGGGGCTAACCAAATCAATAATTCAAAGAAGAATAATGTATTTAAAACAAATCTCAAATCAACCCCATTTCATAAACATAGTTTTTCAAAGAACATGTTTGAAGATTAAAACATTAGCTCAAAAATATCACCATTTATCTAGGAAGCCTCTATCACTATCAAGAAAGTGACAATGACAAGTGCATGGCTACCCAAATTTAGAATAAAAAGGTAAATACTCAAAATAAAAGATAACAACTCAAGAGTGCCTCCGTATGCAAGGAGAATTCACCAAAAGCTAAGAGTACAAATGATCTTCAACAATGCACCTGTTAAGGATCTCTAACACCTATATCTGCATCATGAAATAATGTAGGCCAAATGGAGTCTGTACATGGAATGTACAAGTATGTAAAACAGTTAGAAAAGAATATGATCAACAGACTCAACATCAATCAACTCACTTTAATTGACTCAACTCAACAATCAACTTGACTCAATAAAGACTGCAAGTTTAAAGTAAATAATGCAATTTAGAAGAAATAGAATCGGTAATATGCAACTCAGCCAATCAAACCATTCATTTTAACTTTCGTAGTTTCTCTTATCCGACAACCATCACCTATGAGCCAGTGATGTACAATGAGTCGACGTCATTTCCATGTCCGACCAATACTTTGCCATAGTAAGGGATGAATCAACCAATCTTGGATCCACAATTAATCGAATCAAGTCCTCTTTTGGGACAAAAGGGAAACATCAGATTATACAGTTCAATCTTCTCCTACGCTGGCTACGTAGTCTTTTAAGTTCGAGTTATTATTTACCCTCACTCAATTTGGTGCTCGATACTCCTCCCAAGAATTAATATGCCCATAAGACTCAAATCAAATCAAATTATGCAAATCATCTCATCTAGTCCCATCGGACTCTAATAAAATCAATCCCATCTCAATCATTAGACTCTTTTAAATCAACTCATTTAGACTTAGTACTTAATTCTTTTCAATTTCTTTAAAACTTGCAAAGTCTCTATTTAAAAATTATACTTCATTAAATACATGACAATCATTAATCTCAACTCAAAATAATGCGTGAATATTATAAATCTTGACTCAAAATAATGCATAATGAAATCATGATCAAAATAATTATAATTTTAAAGACCCTTTCAAATCCACTCATGGTTGTCTCAATCCCAGTAAGCACAATCACAATTCGTACGTTCAAACTCAATTTATGTATAAAATTAAATACAATCCTCAATTAGGGTTCATGTGAATAAATACATGAACATGAATCTCAAATAAATTACTCAACTCATGAATATCATCAATACGTATTTAAATAGGTACTAGAAACTTAACAAGTTAATATATAATTAAAGAATTCAACTCAAGAACCTCGGGATCTCAAACTCACACTCAATTCAGATATTAGTATTAGACGAGATTTTACGTTTTTTTTGATTTCTTTATAGGAGAGGACAAATCCTTAATACAATTTAAAGGGCATGTGGAAGAATGCAGTTCCACATTTAGGTTAGACTTACATAGCTAAAATCAAAGGAACAATCGAAACCTGAAGGAATAAGACAATCCAATCCTTGCTCTCAAATAATTCTAAGTATTAATAAGAGTTTAGGCGTATAGAGTACTGATAAGGGACTCAAAATTGTCCCAAGATATTAGAGTTTTGATTTGGGAAGAGAGGAAAATACCGAACTACCCTTCATTAGAAACTAACTTTTGGCCATCTACTAGTCATCCTATGGATTATAGAAGACCAATCATAGAAACTATGGCCCAAAATTAGACCTAACTATTCAAGGTGTTTTGGGTCTACGATCAAGCTTCTATAGGGCGTAGAATTTTCTACTATGGAGGTTGGGATTGGGGTATATGGACCTCTTTTCTATGTGTCGTGTCTTTTTTACGGGTCGTAAGACCCATTCGTAGGAAGTTTGTGCACACTCTAGTAGCTACTGGAATGTGACACTAAATTCTACGATTAGTTCTTATGAGTCATAAGAACCTCTACTGGTCTTAGAAAGAACTCGTAGAAAGGACCTTGGAGACAAAAAATTGATGAAGTTTCAAGGAACTCTACGACTCATAGAAAACTCTACTGGTCATAGAGTTGAGTTGTAACTATTTATAATTTGAAAGCCTCTAGTTGAATGATCATAACTTTTCACTCCAAACTTTGAATGAGGCAAACTTGGTGGCATTAGAAAGAGGACTCAAAGAAATTTGATTTGATAGGTTATAGACCACCTAATACTTTATATTCTAGGAGATATGGTCCTTTGAATTTGACCCATGTAAAATATTATACCGAAACTCAAATGGTAAAGGAAGCTTTCATCTTGACTTTGTGCTATAGGATCCTTAAGACCTTAATTCACCTCCAAATCTATTTTCACACTTACGAATTAACCTCCATATATGCACACCATTATGAATTATCTAGTACGATCCCATACACATTTGAAGGATAGCTCATTCTTAGCTTAAAATAATTTGGGGTGGTACAACTTGAGAGAATTCTATTGGTGGAATGACATGAAGAAAGATAAGGAAGAGTTCATTTCTAAGTGCTCGAATTGCCTACAAGTCAAGATTGAGCATTAAAGGCCTTGTGACATAACTCAGAATATACAATTGCCAGAATGGAAATGGGAAATGATTTATATGGACTTCATTACAGGTTTCCTGCGATCTCGCAAACAACTTGACTCTATATGGGTGATTGTGGATAGAATAACCAAATCAACCCATTTTTTATCTGTTAAGACTACATATTCCGTCAAGGAATATGCTAGATTGTATATTCAAGAGATAGTTAGATTGCATGGAGTTCCCTTGTCCATCATCTCAGACAGAGGTACTCAATTCACTGCATAGTTGTGGAAGTCATTTCAGAAAATCTTGGGTTAAAAGGTGAATCTTAGCACCGCTTTCCACCCCCAGACAGATGGTTAAGAAGCTGTACTATTCAGACACTTGAAGATATGTTGAGAGCTTGTGTTATTGATTTCAAAGATAATTAGGATGACCACCTGCAGCTCATTGAGTTTTTCTTACAATAACAACTTTCATATGAGTATTCAAATGGCTCCATATTAGGCTCTATATGAAAGGAGATGTAGATCATCAATCATTTTTTCGAAGTTAGTGAAGTTGAGTTGATAGAGCCAGATTTGGTTCATCAAGATATGGAGAGGGTAAAGATTATTCAGCAGAGGCTGAAGATTGCGCAAAATGGATAGAAGATCTATAATGATGTTTGGTCTATTGAGACTTTAGATGAGATGATTGAAATGTGATGCCTGATAGATATGAGCATACTGAATTGATTTGTGGAGTAGTATTGAGCATAGATTTAGATAAGAGTTTCGGTAACTCAAGCCCCATAAACTATGTAATTAGCGTAGAATAGAGGCCAATCCTCTTCTTTCCCAAAAGAGGACATTTATATTGGATCCATTGAGGTTGATTGTCTCGTACCTTGGCGAGGTATTAGATGGTTGCATCAAGCGGCAGTGCAAAATATTGTATCATCACTTGCTCATAGGTGATAGTTGTCAGTTAGATAAAATCCCTTAAAATTAATAATAAGATTTGGTTGAGTTATATATCATTGAATCTATTTTCAAAGAAATAATTATTTTTGAATTTGCATGCTTATTGAGTTGAGTCATTTTCATAGTGAGTCCCTTGTGTTAAGTTGTATGATGTTGAGTAATGTTGATCTTATTTCCTCTTAGCTATTTGACATACTCGTACATCCTATGTACTGATGCCGTTTGGCACCTACATCATTTTATGATATTGATACAGGTAATAGAGGTCCTCAACATGCATATCATGCAGACCAGATTCCGTTCAGCTCTTGGGTGAGACGTCCTTGCATTAGGAGGATTTCATTCTTATTTCTTTCACTCATCATCTTTTTTGATAGTTAGTTGGTCAGCCTTGAACTTGTCTTGGAACCTTTCTAGCACTGGGTTAGAGGCTTCATAGACAGAGTCACATTAGGATTCTATTTTTAAATTACCAATTTCATTATGAAATTATGATGTTGTGTTATATTTCACTTTTAGTATTTTTAATTTATTATTTATCTAATATGAATGATATTGAGTTGGTCACTTGAGTCTTGTTATTTTTAAGTCGAGTCTTCCGCCGAGTGATTGAATGAGTGATCAGACTAAGTAGCTCACTCAAATCCAACAGTGGTCTCCGAGTATCAGTCATACCTAGGGTACCTTATTGAGGCGTGACACATCAAAATCACACACTCTCACATGCAATGACCTCAGCATCACACTCTTGTAGGAAATGACCTCGCCATCACAATCTTGCCAGAAATGACCTTGAAAATACAATCTAGCTGGAAATAACCTCAGCATCACACATACCCATCTCATCACAATGTTCAAGAATAAAATAAAAAATAATATATTCACACAATAATGAGGAATGACAATCCATGAAGTTTGCAATTACAATGAAGCTATCAAAATAATTTATCAGATATGCATTAATATCAAGATCAAGGCAATTCACACTTTTCTATCTCAACCATAGCAACACAATACCTTTTAATTACTTGACCATTAAGTAAGGTTAATTCAAGTGAGAAAATAACCCATCACCTTATTTCCATTACCCCCAACACATACAAGAAAGGAAATTCGAGGATTCCGTAAGATTTACACAGTCTTAAAAATTAACTCGCCTAAATAAAGTCACGATCAATCAATCACTTGAGACTTTTCCTTCCGCGTAATATTCAAAACATCACAATCTAATCAAACAATGATTCACGATAATATTCTGGAACTAACGATACCAAAATCAAAATTCAGGCAAAAAGGTCCAAATGGCTCAAAATTTCGATTCTGACAATGAGGTTCAAATCTAGAAATATTTACAAGAAAATGTTCCTTGAATCATTTGGAATCTATTAGTGAAACCCATTTCAACAATGGGTTTACAATCAACTCATAATCACAATTTTTATAAAACCCAAGTTCTTGAGCAAAAAAACCTATTTTGGAATCAAAGTCAAGATATTAGAGGTTGAAATCATCATATAATCAATGGATATTGAAGAATATTCATTAAAAACACTTACCCAATTGAAAAATATTGAAAACTCTCAAAAACTCATCCCTATCGAGCTCTGAAAACTCAGAAAGGTGAAATATGACTAATTTTTCATCTTTGGAAATTAAACACTGTTCAGTTAAATTTAACTCTCTGCGATTGTAGCCTAAGGCCTATGAATGCGGAGTTGAGCGGTCAATTCCTTTCGCGATCATGTTTAGGAGCTCCACAAACATGAAGGTCAACAAGTCAAGCCTTCGATGATCGCAACCAAGCTTCCACGAATGCTAAGGCCAACTCTTCAGCCTTTTATGATTGCGGTCAATTTTCGCGAATGCAAAGAAGACACGGACCAGTCCCAGGTATCAACAAAGAAGACACAAGGCACCCAACACCGAATGGACCCTCGGGATTTGTTCAAAATCTTGTGCAACAAATTATATATGATACTCGAATAAATTTGACATTTTAGACTCAATAGAATGATCGAAATTCGAATCCGAGGTCTCTTTAACCTAGAACCTATTTAGTCGTAACTAAACTAACTAAAGGGTTAAAAACACCAAATCAAGTTTGAGACCTCTGAAAATTAAATCAAGGCCTCACCTAGGCCTAAAATCACCTCCCATATCTAGTGGAACCATCGAAAATCCATTCTGAGCTTACAAACTCTAGATGTTGACCAAAGTCAACTCTAATGCAAAAAACTCAACAATTTCCAATTTAGGACCTCAAATCCCCAATTAACTCCATTCTGAAACCAATAACTCTCCAGGACAATTTCATCATTGGAGGTGATGGAATCGAAGAAATTCTATATCGAGACTCAAAACTCCAAAAGACACCAAAAATAACTCTTTCAACTTAAGCCTTTTGAAAGTACAAACTTTCAAAAATCATAACTTCTTCTAAGAATTTCTAAATCAACCATTGTAAACTGATCAAATATGACTCAAGACAACTATCAAAAGGGGTAAAATGGTTATTTTATAAAAATTTTCAATAATGACCTTCAAGTTCATTACATTACCCACCACTAAAAGTCATTTTCATTCTCGAACGTCAAGTAAAGAAAAGTACTTGAAGTCTCAAAAAGCTATGGATATCTGGCACGCATGTCATCTTCCATCTCCCAAGTCGCCTCTCCAACTGAAAGGTTCTTCCACTAAACCTTCAGTAAAGCTATCTCTTTGGTCCTTAGCTTACAGACCTGCCTATCTAGAATAGTTATAGGCTCTTTCAAGTAGGAATGGGCTTTCTCTAAGACACACCTCTAGGCCGCTGGTGCTTACACTTGACCTATTGATAGGTCAAACATCTAGATATAAACTCTGTGATATTTTTCTTCATCCCAAACTACTAGTAATGCTGACCCAGATCATGATAAGTCCTTGTCACTCCTAGATAGATAAAGTATCGAGAAAAGTAAGCCTCTGTTGCATTAGCTTGATAAAGTTTCCTACCTTGGGTGCACAAATCCTATCTCTAATTCTCAAAACACCATCATAATCAAGTACAACCTACTTTTTCTCACCTTTAAACACCTTGTCTCAAATAAGACACAACTTTTCATCATAAAACTAGCGCTCTTGGATATGCTCAACTAAGGAAGAATGAGCCTCAATGAAAGCAATCAAGCCACCACTCTCCTCTGAAACCCACAATCAGATAAAATTGTTGGCTAGAGATGTTTTTGCTAGCCTCTGAACATCTCTATCCAAGGGTCTCATATCAACACTGACTGCGATGATACTCTCGATACTAAAAGTGTTCCTACTCAAAGAATTAGTCACCACATTGGCCTTCCACGAAAGATATAAAATAGTCATATCGTAGTCCTTCACAACTCAAGCCATCTATGCTACCTCAAGTTCAAATCTCTCTAACTGAAAATATACTAAATACTCCGATGATTGGTGAAAAACTCATAATGTACCCCATAGAACTAATGTCACCACAACGTAAGCACAAATACTAGTGTTGCCAACTCTAAGTCTTGAGTAGAATAGTTATTGTCATGAGTCTTCAACTACCTAGAAGCATAAATAATGACTTTCCCCTTTTGCGTCAATACACCACCCAAATAAAAATCAAAAGCATTACAGTACACGATAAAACCCATACCCTCTTCGGGTAAAGTCTAAACACGAGCTAATATCAATAGGGTCTTGAGCATTTGGAAGCTTGGATCACACTCATTGGACCAATGAAAATCAATGGTATTCCAAGTCAATATAGTCAATGGAGCCGCAATAGTAGATAAGCCATGCACAAATTGTCTGTTGTAGCATGTCAAACCTATAAAAGTCCAAATATCTATAGGAGAAGTAGGTCGTGTCCGTCCCTTAACTGCCTCAATCCTTATCGGATCTACTCTAATACCTTCCTTGGACACCACGTGTCCAAAGAATGCTACTAAATCAAGCTAGAACTCACACTTGGAGAACTTTTCATACAACTTCTCTCTTCCCTCAATCTCTGTAACACCCTCCTAAAGTGACATACATGATCCTCCTCAGTCTTGGAATATATCAAAATGTCATTAATGAATACAAAAGAATCCAAGTAAGGTCCGAACACTTTGTTCATCAACTCTATAAAGATCATGGGGGCATTAGTCAGCTTAAAAGACATCACCAAGAATTCATAGTGACCATAACGTGCCTAAAAAGCTAACTTAGGTATATTAGATGCCCTAATCTTCAATTGATGATAGCCAGACCTCAAGTCAATCTTAGAGAACAATGCCACTCCCTGAAGCTGACCATATAAGTCATCAATATGGGGAAGAGGATACTTGTTCTTTATAATCACATTTTTCAATTGTCTATAATCAATACACATCCTCAAGAAACCATATTTCTTATTCAAAAATAAGACTGGTGCACCTCAAGGTGACACACTAGGGAGAATGAACCCTTTGCTCAATAAATCTTGCAACTGATCTTTCAACTACATCAAATTATCCAGCTCCATATGATATGGAGCAATGGAAATATGCTTAGTAACTAGCTCTAAATCAATAGCAAAATCAATTTCCCTATCCTAAGGAACACCTAGAAGGTTAGTAGGAAATACATCTACAAACTCCTGAACCACGAAAATGGACTCCATAGAACCCAACTCAACACTTGTATCCCGGATGAAGGATGAATAAGATAACCACCCTTTATTAGTCAACCTCTAAGAATAGATGAAGGAAATAAACCTACTAGGGATAGAACCACTAGTATCCTTCTACTCAATCCTCGAAACATCAGGCATTGCTAATGTAATAGTCTTAACATAACAATCAAGAATCGCATGATAAAGACAGAGCCAATCTATACCAATTATAACATCAAAATCTACCATCCCCAAGATGATCATGTCTACCTAAGTGTCGTACCGAGTGAAAGAGATAAGACAGGATCAATAGACTAGATCCACCACTAATGGCTCATCCACGTGTGTAGAAACATGAAAAGGCACCAAAATACAATCATATATCAAATTAAATCTAGAAAATAGGTAAACACATTAGAATATAGAATAT
This sequence comes from Solanum dulcamara, assembly GCF_947179165.1. Taxonomy (NCBI): domain Eukaryota; kingdom Viridiplantae; phylum Streptophyta; class Magnoliopsida; order Solanales; family Solanaceae; genus Solanum; species Solanum dulcamara. The sequence continues at coordinate 22,944,882 of NC_077242.1, forward strand.
GGATCAAATAACACAGACGTAGATCGATAATAGAGAGGGACAATACTTGTGATGACAGCATCTGAATCATTGGCCTCAGGTCTCTCCGAAAAAAGCATAACACTAGTCCCCTCTACCACCACCAATTTAAGCAACACTTCTACTTCTATGCCAAACTATAAAACCACTATCAGAAGTCCTACCACCTCTACCGGTATGACCTATACCACAATCCGAGGCCAAAGGTGCTGAATCTCTATTTAGAGAACCTAAATAAGTAAGATGGGGTCCTGAGTAAGTTTGCAAGGTACACGGTCATATTGTATGCCCTGGATCTCCACAACTAAAATAAGGCCTCAGTATGGATGACTATTGTTGTGCTATAGATAAACTATCATGGCTACCTCAGCCCAAACCGTATTAACCATGAGATATCTATCTACTCTCAACCCCTGGCATGGATGCATATACTGCCCCATGAAACTAGGAGGACCCACCACCTCTTGAGGTCCCTAAACTTCTCTTAAACCATCAACTCTGTTTCTTTGGTAGTGCTCACTATGGACTGGAAGAAGGCCCTCTCACGGGCTGATCTAAACACATAGGACCTGATAGAGAAAACCAATTCTCTTCACAAACCTGCGGACTCTCTCTACCTCATTCGAAATAAAAGTCATAGCATGTCGAGACTAGTGAAAAACATATGCCTCATACTTCATAACAAATATGCTACCCTATGTCAAGCCCTCAAACCTCAATTGACTCTCCTCATATATGTTCCAAGGGATGAAGCAATCCTAAAAATATTTGGAGAATACATCTAAGTCTATCAAAGGATATCTAACTGGTCTAGATCAAAAACAAGTCCTTCACCACTCTATGGAAGGACTATAAAGCTGGAGTGGAACAAAGAGAACACCACGAGCATTGACAAACTCTCCACATCTAGTATCTCATGACATAAAGTCAGAAATAAATTGAGTTGGCTTCATCTTATGAAACCTCTCATAACAATGTTGATAATCCACTGTCCGAATTACCTCGGGAGAAATACATACACCGAAAGCCAGTGGGGGAACTGTTGGTAGCTGACCTACCTGATCATGAATACTTGTACCTTTATGCTGACCTAGGGTTTCTGTCCCTACTCTCATCTAAGAACCTTGTGGCATGCCTATTGCACCCTGAGAAAGGACCTCTAGTACTCCCAATATCCTTATCAAAGCATCCTGAAGTGAGGGAGATGCATACTCAGGAGGGACCTGGTCCTCTCCAACCTCCATCTGTGGCTCTGGAGAAGCCCATCTAGCATGGACCATAGCTAGTGCCGCTCCTCAGGCACAACCTTTACCTGGTGCCACTCCATGAGCATGACCTCTACCTTAGAACCTACCTCTACCGCTAGCTAGTGTCTCAATAACTGCCTCAGGGATTGCCTCCCCTCTACCTCAAAAGATAGAAGCTTTGCTTTCCGACATCTACCAAAATAACACAAAAACAACTTAGTACTAGAAAAGTTAACCATGTATAATAAGAAAGAGTAAAATAAAGGAAGTTTCCTAATAGCCTTCAAAGCCTCTTGAAGTTAAGTACAAACATCTCCGTACCGATCCTCGAGACTCTACTTAGAATTTGTTTGTACAACCACTAGTAAATACAGAATGAAAGATAAATACAAGTCTCAAATGTCTTTGTATCTCAAATAGAAAAAAAACATAAGTAAAAGGGAAAATAGAGATCGTCGGGCATTAATCAACTACCTCTCAAAGTCACCTTGAAGCCTCAGAGATAAGGAATAACTTAAACTCACTATTCGGGCTAAGAACCTACATAAGTGTAGAAGCAAGGAGTGAGTGCCAAACAACATGGAACTCAATAAGCCAACTAATAAAAGTAGAAAAATGTAATAGAATACAAAAACTCCTTTCATTCCAACCGAACCTCCATAACTACAACCAGCATAGAATATCCTCCCAAAGTAGAGTTTACAATACACAGTTCAAATAAGTTCCAAAGTTACAATGAAGTCATCACAAGATAGAAGTAACAAGTATCACATGAATCATACATAAGAGTCGATACCTCATATATAAATATGCAAGGATGCTCACAATGACTTCAAAATCACACTCTCACCAGAAATGACCTCAGTATCACACTCTCACAGGAAATGACCTCGGTATCACATACTTTCGCTGGTATTGACCTTAAAATTATATTCTTTCTAAAAATAATGTCGACATCACACATACCCATCTCATTATAGTGTTGAAGAACAAAATACAAAACGAAATGTTTAGATAATAATGAGGAATCACAATGCAAGAAGTTCACAATCACAATGAAGCTATTAGAGCATTTCAAGAAATACGCATTAATATCAACATCAACGTAATTCACACTTTTCAATCTCAACTATAGCAACACAATACAATTTTATTACCTGTCTATTGATTAAGGTTAATTCACGTGAGAAAGTAACCCATCACTTTATTCCCATTACTCCCCAACACATACACGAATGAAAATTCAAGAATTTTATAAGATTTACAGAATTTTAGAAATTCACTTGCCTAAATCAAGTCATGATCAATCAATCACATGGGCCTTACTCTTTCAAATAGTATCCAAAACACCACAATCCAATCAAACAATGATTCATAATAAGTTTCTGAAACTAATGACACCAAAATTATAAAATTAGGCAAAAAGGGTCAAAACAACTCAAAACTCCGATTCTGAAAATGAGGTTTGAATCTGAAAAATTTTACATGAAAATTCTCCTTAAAGCATTTGGAATCTAGTGGTGAAAAACATTTAAAAAAATAGTTTTAAAATCAACTCATAATCACCATTTGTATAAAACCCAAGTTCTTGAGCAAAACCCCCCATTTTGGAATCAAAATTAAGAAATTAGAGGTTGAAATCATAATATAAACAATGGATATTGAAGAATATTCTTTAAAAACACTTACCCAATTGGATAATGTTGAAAAACCCTAAAAATTTCACCCTTATCAAACTTTCAAAACTCTAAAAGGTGAAAAATGACCTAGTTCCCATCTTTGGGACTTCAACACTATTTAGTTAAATTTAACTATCCGCGATTGCGTCCTAGGTCTTGGAACATGGAGGTAAGAAGCCAAGAACTTCCACAATCATGGTTTGGAGCACTACAAATGTGAAGGTTAACAATTCAGGCTTTTCGCGATCATGACCAAGCTTCCTCGAACGCGAAGGACAACTCTTCAGCCTTCTACGATCGCGGTTAAGCTTTGTGAATGCGAAGAAAAAACACACCAAACCCAGGCATCAACAAACACACAAGGCTCCCAAACACCGAATGGACCCTCGGGATTTATTTGGAACCTTGTGCACATAAATAATAAATGCTAACCCACTAAATTCAACGTTTTAAGTTCAATGGAATGGTTAGAATTTGAAATCAAACTTTCCTTGACTCGAAGCCGTTTAGTTATAAATAAACTTACAAAAGGCTCAAGAACACCAAATCAAGTTCGAGAACACTGAAAATTTGACCAAGGCCTCACCTAGGCCTAAAATCTCCTTTCGGATCCAGTGAAACCATCGAAAATTCATTCCAAACTTCTAAACTCCGAATGCTTTCTAAAGTTAACTCTAAGGCCAAAAACTCAATAATTTCAAACTTAGATTCTGAAATCCTCGATATAACCCCAATTCTGGAAGCAACAACTCTCTTAGACCAATTTCACCATTTTGGAACTAATGAAATCAACAAAATTACATTCCAAAACTCAAAACTCCAAACCACACCAAAAACTATTATTTCACAACTTAAGCCTTTTGAAACTCCAAATTTTCAAAAATCATAATTGTTTTCAAGAATTTCAAAAGCCAACATCGTAAGCTTATCAAATATGACTCATAACAACTATTGAGAGGGGTAAAATGGTTATTTTATAAAAACTTCCAAAAATTTCCTTCATGTTCATTACATTGATCCCAACCAAACATACTCATAATTTACTTCTTATATGAATATTATTTCTGCATAATTTGAAGAAGTGGCTACTAATGTTTGATTTATTTAATGTCAAGATATTGTTGTGCCTCCACAGATAAATGGGCTATTTATTTACATGTGAAGGCACAAATATCATTCCAATTTTATTGAAGCTGGTCTCTTCTTCTCAAAGAAAATCACATATCTTGTATGTGTTGAGTCACTTGCTTTGTTAGATTTTTGACATAACTTGAATAATCATATGATAATCCCTTCACATAACTTTCATTATGTAGATTAAATAATCTTCTAGCATTTGCATAATCAACCATCTGTAAGTGCACCAATTAAACTAACATGATATCTTCTAATCATTTTCATGAGATTGAAATTGATCTTTGTTTATGTTAAGTAATCTCAAAATATTGGAGTACTGAATGGAATCACTTTAAGACATATTAAATCATTCGAGAATATTTATGTAACCTTCATTGTCTATCTAGACATGAAAATTATTTATTATACATATTCAAGTATTTCATCCATTGTCAGATTGAAAAAAGTATTATTGCATCCACCACAGGAGAACATATCTCCATTTAATAATATTAGGACTTTTGTGAATTTTTTTTGGCCCTGAGACACTTGCCATACTTTATTTCTTACGGTTATACTTTCACATAATAATTTATTTGTACTCCACTGATATCTTGATCTATGGGCTATAAGTCGAAAACATCACTTTTCTATGTAAAATATAATATACTTATTGTGCATTTTATTTAGCCAATCTTTTATCTGTCCACACTATATGACATATTTAAATTCAAGATCTTCGTCACCATCTATAGCATTGAGCACTACATGATACAAAAAATATTATCGACGGTCATTTGACTCGATTCCTATATGACATAACTTTTTGATATCTCTTTAGTTTTCATCATTTCATGTACCTGAACCTTAGCCAAGGTTTTATGAAGTATTATACTATCATGCTCCTTTAAAGAACTTTTCTCATTATCATGATCATCTTGATCATTTATTCATCTCGTTTCTCAAGGAATTTAATATTTGGAATCAATGTTCTATCACGCTTCAGCATACCATAAAATCTGTCTTTCAATGACTTCTCATTGAAGTATTTGCAGTTAAATATTAAACGGTCAACAAATTCATCCGAAAATTATTTTGCAACATTATGCAAATGAATTATCTCTTAAACCAAGTTCATATTTTTTTAATGTGAATCTAAATAATTTATCCCACTCATAACTTTCTTCTGTCAATTATCTCTCTCCATAATGATAGAAAATCACCCAACATCATTTGGAGATTCATCTTTGTGTGTGGTAAAGCAATTAAATCAGATATCACATATTCAATATTTAGATGGAAATTATTTTGTTTCTGACCCTAAACCAACTATGATGGAAAATCTTATTAGATTGATGCGTACATGTGATGCTACATATTGAATGCAACTGTTAAATCATATAGTTTAATGACCCGAACTGCATATTCTGAATGTAAATTGATGGGATATTTTATCATTTAATGTAGCAGCACATGTACGCATTCTTAATTGAGTAGTTATAAACCTATCTCCATTGCTTAATATAATATAAATTGATGAGAGATTTCATGTCCAAGCCTTCAAGCATAGAGTTTGGATGGTTGATGATTATGAATTGTTGTTTTGGGAAGGAATGTATGATGCGGGTAGGGATTGCTCTATGACTAGTGGTAGAGGTCCAATATGTGAATGTAGACCTTGGTGAAAATTGTTTAGAGAGCCAATGACTCTTGTAATATTAAATATAGACAATTGTTGGGTTATTATGAGATCCTGAGACTTGAAAGTTATCCAAGGGAGATTCAGTATTAGTCATTATTGTATATGAAGAGATATGCTTGTACGTATAATTGTAAGTGATGGTTTATTTTTCGTCTGTGTTATATATGATTTTTAACTACAGTAATAGTATGTCATGCATGTATGTGAATAGGAAAAGATGGAATAAACTTAATGAAATAGCTTTTGTGATCAATTTGTTTGAAATAAACCTGATACTTGATATTGCAAGTTTGTGACTTATTGATTATTGACTGTGATTGTTACTATGCATGTTGGATCGAGAACCATATTGGTATGTATTGGATTGGGAGTCATGCTGACACATAATTAGATTAGGTACCATACCGATAAATATTATATCGGATACCACGCCGATATATATTGGATTGGGTATCACAATAATACATGCTAACTATTAGATCGTGTGTTACACTGACACACTAATAGTTTAGATTTGGGTTCCATGCGAGAACTATTGGTGACTAACTACTTGCGATTGAATATTGTAACACGTCAAAAATTTCTCATCTAAAACCTGAACCATTCTTCATATGTGTATAGGGTCTTACCGAGTGATTCCTAATTGTGCATAGGTGTTAAGTTCAATTCTTCAATGTGGGAATAGATTTGGAGATATTTTAAGATCACAAGAATCCTCTAGCACAAAGTCGAGTTGAAAGCTTCCTTACCGATTAAGTATCGGTAAAAAATTTTACTTTGGTCAAGTTTAAATAATCAAATCACCTATAATATAAAGAATTAGGTGGCCTATGACCTATCAAATAAAATTTCTTTAAGACCTCTTTCCAAAACCATCAAGTTTGCCTTATTTTGAGTTTGGAGTAAAAAGTTCTGATCGTTTTACTTGAGACTGCCAGATCAGAAATTTTAGGATCAGTAGCTACAAATTGTAGAAGCCTATTTCTTATAAAATTCTTGCACATCTTCCAGGGCTATTTTGGTTCTTTTTCAAGCTTTTTAGCCCTATTCTAAGTCATTTTTGAGAGTTTTAACTAAGTATATCATCCAACCAACTAGTTTTCCTCTCATAATCATTAATCTAAACATCCTAGTCTAAAATAATTCTCTCAAAACAAATCTAGAGTTCCTCTTCTCCATCATGAACCCCAAAGCTTTCAAGTCAAAAATTTTAAGAAATCAAGTCTCCTTTTCAAGGCTAGAATTCATCAATGTATGTGGGTGTTCATCCATGGAGTTCCAAAGTTTTTTTCTAATCTTTTTCATGAATTCTTCTACTAAGCCCTAATTTTTCATGAATTCCATATAGTTTTCTTAGTTATGGTTTATCTTAGGATTATTGATCAAATTATGCATAATTCACATCATATACAAGATTTCAAGTTGAATTTTATGACCCATGTTATATTCTATTTTCAAAGTATGTTTTAAAGAATTATGGTCATAAATTTCAATGGATTTCAATGAACATTATGAATATTTATCAAGTCTTATGAATGGCTCATCAAAGTTAAGAATGATGTTTTCAATGACGTTTCAAGCAAGTGATTTTCAATTACGAAAGGTTTTCCCATGATACGAAAGAAATCATGATTTAGACACCATTAATAAATGTTGTTGAATTTCATTACCCATGTTATATTCTATTTTCAAAGTATATTTTTAAGGAATTATGGTCATGAATTTCAATGAATGTTTTATGAATATTTATCAAGCCTTATGAATGGCTCATCAAAGTTAAGAATGATGTTTTCAATGATGTTTCAAGAAAGTGATTTTGAATTATGAATGGTTTTCCCATGATATGAAAGAAATCATGATTTAGACACCATTAATAGATGTCATTGCTATCAGAACACATGGTTCAAATATCCTAGGGAGTCTAACATGCCTCATTAAGTAGAGTCTTATTCATCATTGTGAAGCACGCCACATCTATAAATAGGAGGCTATGAGTCATTTAATAAACTTTACTTCATTCATCACTCTTAAGCCGTGCGATAGAGTTGAGTTCCATAAGGTTTTCCTTCAAACTCATGTTCTATGTGTTTCATAATCATGCTTTGATTGACTTTAGAACCCGAATGATTGAGTTTCTATGTTAGTTGGAGTGTTTTCTCCTCCCGTCCACTCTTATGAATCCCTATGTTTCGGTCCTCCTAATTTTTCATATGCATGTATGTTCATGAAATTAATTTTAAACTATGTTTTATGATTTTGTTTAAAATCTCATGGGTTATGCATTTTAAAATGAGTCATTACATTTATGTTGAGTTGATAGTCCTCTTTCCATGTCCTATCCATGCAAGCTTAAGTCTCATTGAAGGATGAATGTTCCTAAGAGAGAATATTGTAACACCCCAAAATTTTCTAAGCTAAAATCCGGACTATTCTTCATATGCGTATAGGGTCATACCGGGTGATTCTTAAATATGCATAGGTGTTAAGGTCAATTATTTAGTGTGGAAATATATTCAGAGATATTTTATGGCCACAAGAATCCTCTAGAACAAAGTCAAATCGAAAGCTTCCTTATCGATTGAGTTTCAGTAAAAGATTTTACTTGGATCGTGACAAATATAAATTCATGTGCAAAGATTATTGTATTTTAAATTGGCACAACCATAACTGACCATGTCCATCCTGTATAATAATTAATGTGAAAAGACCAAAAGTATGTATGTTATCTGTATTACTACATTGTAGTAGAGTCATTTTTGAAATTGTATATTGCTCCTAAAATGGTAATTAGTAATATGTTCCTGCATAGGCCTAGTTTTATCTTATTATGGTTGTTAGATGAGTTTCTGTATCCAGTATGGAAAGGTTTACAATTAAGAAGCAAAGTGGTCAATATGGGGTGGAAGTGATTGGGTTATGTCTTATGAAGAAAGTCCATCTTGGGTGGTTAGTGAATCCTTGCTATAGTGTATTATGTGTTCAAGAGCCGGATTGTGATAAAGAGTAACATGTATGAGTATATCTAGTGGGTCAGATGGATTTGGGGTGATGTGCAGTCAGAAACTCCTTTAGGTGATAGGTAGGTTAGGCCTTGATTTGTATTAGAATTAGTAGTGGCCTAATTAGAAGGCTAATATATTAATACATACTAGTGGTGATCTAGGCAAGTAGACCAATCAGAGTATGGGTATAAAGGCTGGTTCAGGGTATTTAATTAGCATATTCTTCTTCTCGTTGATTTCTTTATTTTATGTGGTGGGTATTGAGTTGACCAATGATGACTACCAGTACATATTGTTTGTACTGATACTACTCAACCCATGCCACTTAACATAGTCTGGTTGCAGAATAAGTGATGCCCCGTAGGTACAAACAAAGATGATTATCCAACAACTTCTACCCTTCCTTCCAATTGATGGGAGTTGTGTCATTATTTTATTGATGTATTGTATTCTTAAAATCTCTTGTACTTATTTAGATTAATATCCTTGGGGGTGTTAGAATTTTTTTGTATAATTAACATTATAGTTGTATTAATAAAATAGCGACTTCATAATTCTTTTAGGCTATCACCTTGTATTTTCTTAAACTTTTGCATGTTATTCCATTTAAGGGATTGAGGGTTCTCCTACTTGGGTGTTAGATAGGTGCTCGCATGGCCTGGTGGTTTGGTTCATGATAAGTTGGTATCAAAGCCCAGGTTATCGATCACTCTGTACAGGAAGCTATGTGTGGAATAGACTCCTGCGGATTGGTGTGTTGACATCCACATCTAATCTTCAGGAAGCTATAAAGAATTCTAGGAAGTTGGTCTGTTTCTTATCTCTTTTGGGGTGGTTCGTTGCTTGTGGTATGAATTGAGTCTAATTGGTATCTCTATAAAGTGAACTGAATATCGTAGTCGTGGCTAAAGGGACACAAGCAAAGAATATTGGAACTGACAAATTTCAAATTGGCATCTGTCCTTACAGGTTGTGTAAGTGAATGGATGATCAAGTGATGTTTATTAATGAAAAAAATTAAGTTAATAATTTTGACTTGCTAGTAAGATGTGGTTAAAAATTGTGATTATGTTCATAGTGTTACCTTCCTGACTAACAATGTGTGAATTGTGCTTTGCATGGATAATATGATGTGTTGTATATTTTATGTTGCATGAAATAAATAACTATATGTGAAATGTACTTGCGTAAATATTGGAATTCGCAAGAAGGTATAATTGTTCGAGTCTTTATGGAGTTGTGGACAGAAAAAGAGTTGTAACTTGTTTAGATCTATGGTCTAGTGCTAATCTTTAAGGTGATTAATGAACAGACTCTTGTGATGTGCATGTTGTTTATGCCAAGATAATACAAAGTGTTTTATAGGTATACTTCTAGGTTCAAACTTGGATAGAACTCTGCCGAGTTTATTTAAGAGAGAATTAATTCTCTGTCTTAATTTTAACCCTAAAAGTCAACAAGTGATCTCAAGGAGAGGGGTAGGAGCGAAAAACCTTCAAGAAATTTGCCATGGAAATTGACCTCGTCGGGGCTTCCATAACGAGTTTATCCCACGAGGACGGGCTTCCATAGTTGGAATTATCCCTATTCTCCCTCCATGGTAGGACAGGGCGAGACAAAATCTCAGCCCTGTCCCCTCGTTTTTTTCCCTGCTCCACTATTTGACTTTGGGACATGTCATAGCTAGTTCTAGCTTTTAGACTAATGCAAGACGATAGATAAATGAGTTAAAAACATCTAGTATTCAATTATGGCTAAGGGAAATAAGAATTTAGGCATCTATATGCTTATAAAACATAGTCAAATTAATAAAGGAAGTAGATAGACTATTTGTTACATTGCCCAAATAGGGAAAATTCAAATCATCAGTAAAAATATCTAACTAGAGGGAGGGGAAGTTTCAGCCCTAGAATCCAGGTCCTCCAAGGCATGCTCACATGTCCAGGCATTGCTGAGATGAGGGAACTCCACAAAATCCTTTGGGTCAAGTATAGGGAGCTATTTCTAGAGTACGACGCAAGAGAAGATCACCTTGATAGTCTTCCACATCCTGGCCATCAAATGGTCTCTCGCCAGACAATTGTTCCTATCATACCTCAATTGGCGACGAAACATCTCAATCTCGAGGCAACAAAAAGTTATATTAGGCTAAATGTGGGGGAATAGATAGTATATAAATGAAAGATATTCTACCGAGGCAACAAAAAGGCATTCTTCATATCGAGACTAGTAACGATGATGCGCAAAAGGGTGGGGGTGCCACTTATGGAAGTTGGGGAGGTACTCCTTATGGATCCCTCTTCCACCCCTTATTGATCAGGTAGGGCTCCACCATGGGCAGGAAGAAGAGACGGATGAAAGAGGCCATGAGTAGCAGGGCGGTAGTAGAGGTAGATGATAAGGAGGATGAGGGTAACGGCTCTTCCTAGTCAAATCAGCCACTCTCTGGTGACCATATTGAGAAGTACTTGGAAACTATTCAGAGGGACCTAAGAGGTACCACTAGCGACGAAACATCTCAATCTCGAGGGAAGTGGAAGGTGAAACTGAGATGAGGCACTAGTAGTGGTACGGGAGGTTGGAATCTTTCTATTCCGTACATATTTGTTCCTGAGTTATTTGGCATAAATAAAAGGGGTAAAGTCTTTGGAACACTAATTGGTATCTTTATCACATTAGCCAAAACTTATTTGTTTTTGTTCATTCCTATTGCAACAAGATGGACTTTACCACCTCTTAGGTCCCTCCGAATAGTTTCCAAGTACTTCTCAATGTGGTCACCTGAGAGTGGATGATTTGACTAGGAAGAGCGGTCACCCTCATCCTCCTCATCATCTACCTCTACTACTGCCCTGCTACTCGTGGCCTCTTTCATCCGTCTTTTCCTCCTGCCTGTGTGGAGCCCTACCTAATCAATAAGGGGTGGAAGAGGTATCCATAAGGATTACCTCCCCAACTTCCATAAGTGGCACCCCCACCCTCTTGCGCAGCACCGTCACTAGTCTCGATATGAAGAATGCCTTTTTGTTGCCTCGGTAGAATATCTTCCATTTGTATACTATCTATTCACCCACATTCAGCCCAATATCACTTATAGAATAAGCCACTATCGAGGCTCGAGGGTAGGTCAAGTCGGTCTAGTTGCTCGATGGGTGGATCCTCTTAGCTATTAAGTTCAGCTACCTCTTAGCATCAGTTGAATGGTGCGTGCTGGTGATGCCATCTATAGTAGCCCAATAGACCTGGTCCAAGAACTCATCTTCTACTAGTATGTCCTATAGCCACACCATGTCCATCTCTCTCGGTTTTGCCTCATAATTAGCATTGGAGACCTTTAGTACCTCGAGCACAACATTGATGAACTAGGTGTTCATCGGGATGTTCACCCTGTGAAGGCGGATTGAGGGGTTGGGATCATTCCAATGTATACTAGGGGGAGGTAGGACAAAGAAATCCATCACCCATCCTGAGAGTGCAGTAGGAGGATTCTCTACTAATGGGTTCCAACAAAAATCTTTTAGATAAGCACAAAAGTCTGAGCTTTCCTCTACAACCCTAATATGTGAAAGGCTCTCTCACAAATAAATTTGTTCCTTTGATAGTCCCCGTATTACTCTCAACTGGTGTTTTTGAGGAACACAATGAAGGGTAAGTTAGCCTTGTTAAGTCCAACCATTATTGTTGTATAAAAATCTGCAATCTGCAAGAGTATAGGTTAGCACCCTGTGTAGATAAATTATTGCGCATAAAGAAGAGAATAGGAATGGCCTGGGAGGCTACTAGTTCACGAACTACAGCTATGATTCCATTATTCTTCCATGGAGAGGCCGTCATAGTGAGAGAAAGGCCTCCATGGAGGTCGTCATCCTGTTTGAACTCCAAGGGTGCATCCATGGTACCCCTTCGTTCAAAAAATCCATTTTTACTAAACTTTTGTCAGATCGGTGTTTCTAATGTACCCCAATACCTAATTATGCAAAGATTTAGCATTTCAACTCCTAAATGACCATGTCTCATGTTCAATATCATCGGTTGACTCTGATACCACATCTGATACATGTTATCATCAATTTACTCGAATACCATACCTGATACAGATTATCATTATTTGGATTATGTATGTGTATTGATTCCTTGAGTTAACTAGGTTGTTTGAAAAGCTTAGTGGAATTCAGAAATGGGTGAGCACGAGGCTTATTAATGTCTTATTTAATTGTTGGGTTAGGTTGATGATTGGAGTTCTAATTCAGGATATATTTAAGGTACCCAACCTTCCATTTGATCTTATTTGACCTTTATGTTGATAAATTATATCTACTCTTAACATGAGTAACTTAACTAATGCATAATCTACTGTTTTCAAGTAATTTACACAACTTATCTCTTTAATTTTGTAGCCAAAATCACATAACTATCCAATTACTTGCCTATTGTAATTAAAATTCAATACCCAAAGTAAATTTTCTAGGCTATGAATTACTTAGGGAAAATTTATTAAGGATTAAGGCAAAACTATTAAGGATAAAGATAAAGTCATAAAATAAGAAAAGATTTACCTCAAACTCGCTAAGATATGATTAAATGTTTTCTCTTTCAGCGTATTTTCCCTATTGTTTCGCACTTCCCCACTTTCTTCTTTTATCACCTTCTATTCAAAAGCTATATTTTTTTTCTTTGTTTCTGCGCAAACTTCTTACTCTTAATCCCTATTTTCTTTCTTTCTTTACATAGTAGCAGCGTTGCTGCTTTCTATTTGGGCTAGCCCATTAACCTTTTTTTTCCCTAAAACTAAATGAAAAATATGCCCTTAATATTATGGGTATTATAGATTGGCACGGGTACTACACTGGTACATGATAACCTCGATTGACATAGGTGCTACACCTATTACAAGATATCTCTTGATTGGCTCAGGTAGCACACCTGGTACATATATTTTATTGGATTAATTACCATGTCTCATGTTCAATATCATCGGTTGACTCTGATACCACATCTGATACATGTTATCATTAATTTGCTCGAATACCATACCTGATACAGATTATCATTATTTGGATTATGTATGTGTATTGATTCCTTGAGTTAACTAGGTTGTTTGAAAAGCTTAGTGGAATTCAGAAATGGGTGAGCACGAGGCTTATTAATGTCTCATTTAATTGTTGGGTTAGGTTGATGATTGGAGTTCTAATTCAGGATATATTTAAGGGACCCAACCTTCCATTTTAGCTTATTTGACCTTCATGTTGATAAATTATATCTACTCTTACCATGAGTAACTTAACTAATGCATAATCTACTGCTTCCAAGTAATTTACACAACTTATCCTTTAAATTTTGTAGCCAAAATCACATAACTATCCAATTACTTGCCTATTGTAATTAAAATTCAATACCCAAAGTAAATTTTCTAGGCTATGAATTACTTAGAGAAAATGTATTAAGTATTAAGGCAAAACTATTAAGGATAGAGATAAAGTCATAAAATAAAAAAAGATTTACCTCAAACTCACTAAGATCTAATGAAACCTTTTCTCTTTCAGCGTATTTTCCCTATTGCTTCGCACTTCCTCATTTTCTTCTTTTATCACCTTCTATTCAAAAGCTATATTTTTTTTCTTTGTTTCTGCGCAAATTTCTTACTCTTAATCCTTATTTTTTTTTACATAGTAGCAGCGTTGCTGATTTCTATTTGGGCTAGCCCATTAACATTTTCTTCTTTTTTTCGAAAACTAAATGAAAAATGTGCCCTTAATATTATGGGTATTATAGATTGGCACGGGCACCACACTGGTACATGATAACCTCGATTGACATAGGTGCCACGCCTATTACATGATATCTCTCTATTGGCTTAAGTAGCACGCCTGATACATATATTTATTTGGATTAGTTACCATGTCTCATATTAAATATCATCGGTTGACTCTGATACATGTTATCACCAATTTAGTCAAATACCGCACATGATACAGATTATCATTTTTTGAATTATGTATGTGTATTGTTTCCTTGAGTTAACCAGGTTGTTTGAAAAGCTGAGTGGAATTCACAAATGGGTGAGCATGAGGGTTATTAATATCTCATTTAACAGTTGGGTCAGGTTTGTGATTGAAGTTCTAATTCTTAGTTGGTTACTGAGACTGTGTATGTTTGTTAAAGTGATATGAAACTTATCCGATAAAGGTAGGCTTGAAAAGCCTTGGATTGACTCAAGTGAATTTGACTTGGGGAGTCTTGGTGTGGTATAAATGATGTACTAGGGAAAAATGTTAGTGTCATAAAGGGTCAGACTATGACCGGGTATGAAAGGTGGATTAAATCTTAGTGGCAGAGTTGAAGGCAGAATGATGTAGTGAAGTACATGTGAATGTGGTTGGTAGTAAAGGTGGTGGCTTCCGAGTTCAAAAGTATATAACTTCTAGTTGCATTTTCCTTTCTGATTATTTTCATGAGATTATGTGGTGGATTCGAATTGCCGATGATATCTACTAGTACGTGCTATTTGTACTAATATTACTTCTTCTATGATATTTGGTATAGTTTGATTGTAGGATCAGTGATATTTTTTAACTGAAGACGATAATGAACTCTGACAGCTTTCATTCCTCTCTGCCTATGGTGGAAGCTATGTCTATTTTAATATATCATTTTATCCTTTCTTATAATTGTTTAGACTAGTTCCTTGGGAGGAATGTCATGGTACTTTCGAAAGAATTTTAATTGTATTTTTCAAAGTTTATATTGAAAGGTTAAATCTGAGATGTCTTATGTATTGCTATTAAGGTGAATCATAGTGTTTTTACTTATTTCGCATGACCTATTTTTAAAATAACTGAAACGGCTATTCTATGTAGGTGTTAGAGTAGGTTTTCACATGGTAGGTTGGATCGTGTATGTCTTTCTCTTTAATTTTATCGTACTATAGGTACACAATCAATTATAAATTTGTTTTACCACACAATAATATTATTTTGATTATAGCCACAACCTTTATAGAAAAGAATCATTTTTTTATTTTATCCTTTCGGTAGTTCATGATAAAATATACCATAATATTTATGATGTACAAAAGTATATGATCAATAACCGTTTATGTCACAATCAATCGTTGTCATGCCTTTGAAAGTTATCATTTTTGCATGGCACACATCAAAAGCACTTTGAACGGTCAAGTGTACCACCACTTTATCTTCCTTTATTTTGATGGAAGATTTAAATATTTATCGAATTATTATGTCGCACAACATTCACGTGTCCGACGACCTTTCATATAATTTTGATGATAAAAATTTTACCTTCACATCTTGAAGGACTATTTGGAGAACCATTGTGTTCTTCCTTTTATAATTACGATAATCATAATTAAGTGCCTCCACAAACTTATTCATATATTCAATAACTCGTCATCTTTCAAACTTATTATTCAATGCTACCATATTCATACAATGGAATGGAGAAAATTAATTGGGAGAGTTTCAAACTTATTATATACTGCTACTACAATTCATATATTTAATAACTCGTCATCTTTCAAACTTATTATTCACTGCTACCATATTCATACAATGGAATGGAGCAAATTAATTGGGAGAGTTTCAAACTTATTATATACTGCTACCACATTCGCTTTAGGGAATGGAATGAAATGGGATGGATTTTATGATTTTTCATCAAAAGGATATCATATTTGCCTTAATCATCACTATATCATCATATGGTGCATTGAGACTCAAACTCAATGTCTTATCTATATTAAAGCGTGTTAGGCCATAATTCTATGGGGCTCGAATTCAATATTATATCATCATGGTGCATTGATACTTAAATTGATGTCTTAACCCTTGATGCGATGGAACTTGAATCCATTGTCTTACCCTTCAATCAATGGCATTGCATGCCAAAAATAATAAGACTCACACTCAAGACTATATATATATATATATATATATATATATATATATATATATATATATATATATATATATTATCACCGTCAATAAAAAATTTAGAGTAAATTTAGTCATAATAAGGCTTTGAGAATTTTGTCATCTCTTGTAATTATGAATGTATATAAGTTCCTCATAATTAACATGAAAATTTACTTCTTTATTCTTCAATTCTTTTATGAAGTAAAGAATTGTTAGTATAATCATAAACCAATGTATAAAGTAGTTAGAGTAAAACAAACCGATATGTTCTATCTCTTTATATAACACATGTATACTAAAATAAATTATTCGTACAAGAGAAACTTTTGAAAATATAAATATGTAACTCTTAGTGCCTCAAGTAATAATCTTAATAGCCATGATTTTGTCATCTAGATTTTGCTTCTAACCCAATCAATTTTTAACATAGTTATTTGAAAGCCACTAGCTTTTTCTTAAGCATCCACTTAAAAAATAACAAACAAGTAAGTGAACAACATGAAAAAATTAGAACCTATTTCTGCTAAAAAGTGTTTCAGCTACAAATCTTTTGCGAAATACTTAAACTTTTAGATTATGTCCGTGCTGATAAGGTGATGTAAAAGATGAGCAATATAGAGTGAGGTATAAAGACAAGAGATATGGAGAGAAGAATATAGAGATCATCTTATTCAAATGTCTTCAAGTGCCATTTAAAAAGGTGAATGACAATTCTATTTATATGTTGAGAAATCATTGCAAAGTCACTATATTAAGTATCCAAATTAATGATTACATTCTTATCGAAAATGGCTCATAGAACCTAGAAAATATATATATTTTAATGTAAGTAGTTCATGTATTGAGTAAATGGACAATCCACTCAGTCAATGGATTTATAACTATTCTATCACTTTTAAATAAAATAAATTTAATATTTTTAAAAAATTATTTAAAAATTATTACTGTTAATAATAAAATAAACAGAAATAAAGTAATAAATTATGTTTAGATTATTCAAATTAAAGAAATAAAAAAAATATTTTTAATATAGTAAACAAATAAATGTAAACTTAGCAAAAATATTATGTGGTGCTACCATTTTTAAGCCAAAAATAAGCTTAAAGTCGTGACTTTTTAGAGAAAAGTTTTTATCCGAAGATTGAAGCGGCACCTCAATTGAAGAATCCAAAATCAAGCTATTTTGCAAGAGCATTTTCATTTATCATAGTTTCAAATTGTTCACGATCTAAAAAAATAACAATACAATAGTCAATCATTTATTCTATAAATCTAGTCCTTAAGGGTTAAATCTCACTAATTTTATCCATATCTAAATCATCATGTTAGTGTTTTCCAGCTATCAATTTACCCCAATTTCTCATAATTCATGTTAAAGAAAAGAAGTTTTACGTGTAACAACCGGAAAGTTGGAAAGTCAAGATGGAAAGAAAGGCATTCAGCAAATTTATGGTGCATGGTTTCTACGAGGTCATATATCACGACCCAAGCCTAGGGCCTAGATGTGACATGGCGAATGAGGAACCCGGAAGTACCTCAAACAAGCCTCTTAGCATTCTTTTATCCTTTCATAGGTAATGATGATAAATAAACAAGTGAAAATCATAATAGTAAATCTTCAACTTACATATGTCCAGCAATACCTCTAACTATTAGATTTAACGGGGCTAAGACAAGTCCCTAGCTCATCCTCAATCATAATAGAAGAAATGTCATAGTGAAATATCTTAACATATCATAAGCTAGAAAGATAAAGGAGTATTGTTCCCGGAACATGGAAACTCACGAAAAGTAGTCTTCAACAAAATCTCAACTAGCCACGTGGAGGAGAACGAGGAGGAGCACTGGTCCCTACATGGTGATATCATGTAGTCAAAAGAGTATGCGTTAGTACTTTGAATGTACTAAGTATGTAAGGATGCATGAACATTGAGGAAACATTATAACATTTATGTAATATGGAACATAATGTAATGCATGCATAATAAATCATATAGATATCCTTTAAAACATTCATTTTGTGGGAAAATAACCATAACCGATATTTAAGACTATACGAGCTATTACATGGAAGACAACATAACCCCCTACGTTTGCCGGAGAGACTACTTGCCAGGTAGAACTCCGTCAACTTCATTCATTTCTTTAACTTTAACTTTAAGGGCTATTTATGGATCCATTAGCCTATGCCTACAAGGGCCCCTATGTTGGCACATAGTTAATGAGACAAGGGGTTGCTACTAGGATTCCCTTACCGAATCTCACCTCAATGTCTCATTCGGTGCTAAGTCAATCCCACGGAATAGTTTAATACTTTAAAATATTCATATCATATAACTTGAGAATTCAAACATCATATTCGGTAGAATAGCTCATTAAAACATTTGAAAATTCAAATATGCAAGAATTGTCTTTATTGCATAAAGAATCCATCATTCATATCATTTCATCATTCTTTATTTTCATAAGACTCCCTTTTGATCATAGATATTGCTTTCACAAACATTCATTTGGAGTCAAGGCTTTCAAGTCAAACTTTATTAAAAACATAGTAAAACTAAGTGGGCTCAAATCACTTCAACTTGCAAATATGTATGTAAATAAATATACATAAATACTTTGAAATCCATTAATTAAAAATCATGCTTTAACCAACCCACCATGAATTTCAAGAACCTTTAAATAGATAAATAAAGGAATTACTTATAAATCATCAAGTCATACATATGAAATTATATCGCATCAAAATAGACCAATAATCATTAGTTTAACCATGATTCATACAAAGAAAATGTGATACATTTTTGTATCCTGGACTATGAGTTAGCTGGCAAGCAGATGAGACATTAGTATTATGAGTCCTTGGCCACAAGCTGGGTGGTGAGGTAGTTGATACATTGAGATTGTGATGAGGTATATTGTCTGCAAGACCCGCATGAGTCCTGCTTGATAGCAGAGCTCGGCAGGTGTATACGACAAGTTTGGCTACAGTCTTGATTCCACTGTACCACCACATTCTTGTAGCATCTCATTGCATTACATCTTGGATTATTTCCCTTATCTGATTAACTATGATATTGAATTGTACCTATGTATTTACTTTAATTACATCTTTCTATATAACTTGGTGGAAGCGTAGCTGCAGTGGGACTTTTCTGTGGGAAGGTGGAATCGTTCCTTAATTTATTTCTTAGATTTTGATTAATTTCTTATAATCAGTCGTTTAAACCTACTGAGTAAATATGGATTTGACTCACCCCTACTACTGTGTCCCTTTTTTATGCAGATTTTGGTGAGGGCATCTCGCGTGGCAGTTGATACTCTTCTCTCGCAGCTATTTTATTATTTAGATTAGTGGTGAGGTCTTGGAATTCAGACCACCATTAGTTCTAGCTTTTATTTCCGGTCTTTACTATTATTTAAAGACTTATGATGTATATTAGATTCGATTGTACTTGATGCTCTTTACACTTATGTCACTAGAATTATGATTTATATTAGACTCGTATGGTTTTACTCTTAGGATTACACATCAAGTTGGGTGTTGGGACATGTGCCATCATGACCACCACTTTTTGGGTCGTGACAAATTAGTATCAGAGCACTAGATTCACTGGTCTCATAAGTTAAAGAGTAGGGTGTCTAGTAGAGTCTTGCGGATCAGTACGTAGACGTTCGTACTTATATTTGAGAGGTTATAAGATACTTAATAGGATAAGTACCTTTCATTGATTTATATCATTTTAGTTGTTCATATCAAGTGTTATAAACTTAATAGGCAATGACAGGGCTTGAGAGGTTAGCTCCTACACAAATATGATCTAGTGAGGCCCCACCTGAGCCTATTTATGAGTATGAAAATGTGGAGTATCGGGCTAAGAAAGTGGACAAGTGATTGGTTAGACCTTGAGTGTTGGATTTTAGATTTTAGGTATCCATTAAGCCCCGCTTTTCATTCCTCCAATATCTGTGCCTTTACCTATTTTTGTGCTAATGTTGCTATATCTGCATTGGAGCAAAAGAGTTTTGAGAGATTCATCATATCTTTGCCTCCCAAGTAAGATGGTATAACTGGTAAGGAGGCCTTTGACTTTTGATCAAGTGTCAGGACTGGTTGTTCAATTTAGGTATTTTGGGGGCATATGGAGTGTTGCACCTCTTATTGATGTGTCCTCGAGAGGTTTGTGCCATAAAATCTTCATGATCAATGTAGAGATGAGTTTGACATATTGGAGCAGGGCTACTTATTAGTGTCAGAGTATGAGACTAGCTTCCATGATTTATCTCGGTATGCCATATCAAGTATTCCTACCGAGTTTAAGAAGATTTGCAAGTTGGTGAAGGGATTCACCGGTTACCTTCAGTAGGCCACAACCTCTCTTTTGTTATCAGGTGGTTCCTTCAGAGTGTTATTAATCATGTCAGGAGGATCGAGAGTATGAGACATGCTAAACAGGGTGGTGCCAAGAGGTTTCATCACCAAGATCAGTTCAATGGTCATTTATCCAAAAGTAGAGATTATTTAGGTCCAGGCACCTAAGGATATAAAGGTATGACAGTGCATGCAGTGATTTGGGGTACAAATAATTTTGGAAGATCTTATGGTTATTCACAGTGAGGTTTCGATCCTCGAGGATGTTTTGTTGTGATGAATTTGAGTATGAGGCAAAGAATTTCCCAAGTGTGATTCCTTCTCTATTCTACCAGGGTCACAGTTTGTTCATGATACACCAGTTGCAACTGTTGAGATGATTCATAGGGTACCAAAGGTGGAGCTTATGGAGATCAAGATATGATCTTGGCGGTTCTCAGAGTCGTAGTAATGATTGGAGACTATGTTATGCTATATAGGGTAGATCTGGGCCTCTGATGTGGGGATCACGTGTATCATTTCAGTTGCTATCCCTCTATTTTAGTTCTATTGGATCCTGGGTCTACCTATTCTTATTGATTTATTTTTCTATAGATATCGATTATGCTTGTGAGTCCCTTGCAGTACCTATTGTGTCTCTTCCCCTGTAGGCGAGTCTTTAGTGGTAGATCGGGTGTATTGGGGATGAGTAGCGATATTTATAGGTAGAGACTCGGGCGGACTTGATTTTATTAGATATGCTTGATTTTGATGTGATATTGGGTATGGATTAGTTGTCTCCCTATCATGAGATTTTAGACTGCCATGCCAAGACAGTGACCTTAGCTCATCCTGGTTTGCCTCGGTTAGTATGAAGGGTAATCCGAGTTCTTATCTAATTAGAGTGATAAATTATATTTTTGCTCACTGTATGTTGCATAGAGGTTGTGTATGACCCTATAAGTTGGAAAGTCGAAACCAAGGAGCAAAGTCCTAGAATTTTGAACTTATCTAGGTGAACGAGTCCCTCTACGGCTCGTAGAGATCCCTATGGCTCATAAAGTTGAGTTGTAGAGTGACCCTTCAAACAAAAGTTGAAGTTTTCCTCAGGAGAGGTTCTACGGCATCAGAACGAGTCGTCCTCAAAAATGTAACATCCCTCAAAAATGCTCACAAGTGTCTTGAGAATGCCTTAGGATTAGGCCTCTCAATTAATTCATCATCCTTAATCTTTTTGGAAAATTCAAGTCCGGAATATCGATCAGGGGGTCAAAACCTGTGGGAAAATAGTTTCAGTGGATGTTTAGGTCTCGTAGATCGAAAGATAGATTTCTCAAGAAAGTGCACAAAATAGAAAGGTCCGCGACGCGGATCTGGCATGAGTTTTCTGGCCGAGATGAATTTATAGTAAGGGCATTTTAGACTTTTTCCAAATTATTAGCTAATGAACCTAGACATTTTTAGGACCTAATTCAAATCTATAAATTAACCTAACCTCTAATTCTATTCATTCTTCTACAATTCACCTACTCAAATATTTCTCTCTCTACAAAAGACTCTCAAGGGCTCCATTGAAGATTTCAAGTAAATTCACTTAAGCTCTCCATCAAAACTCTCAAGTTCTTCCAAATTAATTGGTGTTCTCACTTAAGGTATGTGGGTATTGATTTATGAATCCTTTCATCCATGAAGCTCAATCAGTTTCTCAAGGTTTTCTATCAAATTAAAGTATGGTATTTTATGAGTTTTATGATCTCTATTTCTATTGCATGAATTATAATTCAAAATATGATCATGAGTCTATTTTGATATAAATTGATGGTTATTGCATTGAATTGAAGAGTTTTTCCATGAATTCTCCTATTTTAATTTTTAGGGTTCATGATAAAAATTATAGGTATTTTTAATTTTACTTTCAAATGATATTATCTTTATTAATTATGTATGGGATGTTATAAAGTTTATGATCATGCATGCTTTCAAGTCAATTTCATGATTTTCAAATCAATTGAACGCGCATTCATGTCTTACCCTAATTTCAAGTACAAGCTATGGTCATGAATTTTCAAAGTATGAATTATGATTATGTATTTCAATTATGATATATTTATGTATGTATGATTTGTAATGTGGAAGCACAATACCCGCATTGCACCCATGTTATGAAAATGAGCCACTTTATGATTTCAAACCCATGATATATGAAATTATGATTGCTATGCTATGTATGTATTCCATGAGATTTGACTTAGCACCGAATCTACACTTGAGGTGGGGACTTGAAATATAGGGTCCTTATATAAAGTCTCTTGTCACATAACTACGTGCCACCATAGGTATAAAGTAATTATAGGCGAATAACCAAATCTCTACGAGGTGAGAACCCAAAATATCAAGGCTTGGAGGTGAGTACCCGAGTCTAAGAAATAGGGGTGAGTACCCAGTTTATACGACCTCTTAGTGGATCCACTTAAGCATATAGGAGTCTGCTTTGGCAAGTAGTTTCCCCCTTCCCTCTAATGTAGGGGTAACAACGAGATTTCATGTTATAGCTCGCATGGTCTTATTGTCGGTTATGGTTCCTATCCCACATATGTATGATCTCTTAAGTATGCTATGATTTTAAATTATGCTTTTCAAATGCTTTGGTCAATATGATTTTCCCATGACTTTACTTATCTTATATTATCATGTGCTTTACTTGACCATTGCATTCCATGATTTACGTTGTATGTCACACCCTCATACTTAGTACATTCCAACGTACTATTGCATACTTTTTGACTATATTTTCTCATAATGTAGGGGTTGAGGTTGAAGCTTATACTCATCTACATGGCTAGTTAAGCTTTTCTATCCAGCGGTTTTTGTGGTGAGTCCTCATTTATCGGGGACTAATCATCGAGTTGGTTATTCTTTCAAAGACTTTCTTTATATTTCATATTGAGGGTGAGCTAGGGACATGTCTTAGCCCCCGCCCATATTCATGAGTAAAGGCATCGAGTTGGACAAATATTTTGAGTCTATGTTGTCATGTGATATTTTTAAATTTCTATTCATGGTTTAAACTCTCTTATGATGTTTTCACTTTTATTTTACCTTGTGTATGCTTATGATATGTACAAGAGGCTTGGTTGGAGCCCTTTGGAGTTTTGATCTCTGTGTTATAACTAGTTCCTAGATCGGGTCGTGAAAATGAACTTGCAAGACAAGTCGTAGAAGCTAGGGCAGGTCGTAAGGACATCCCATCACAAAACTTCAGAAACTTGTAGGGCAATTGTCGTAAGGAAAACCCATCAAACCTGCAGGATGAGTCATTTAGACGGCTTGTCGTTGAAAATATGGCCCGTATAAAAGGTTCCATAGCATCAACTTTTATATTTTAATGAAGGGCAATCGTGTCTTTTCCCAAGATCTGTTCAATAAAGCTAGACACTTTTATGGCCAAGTTTAAAGTCTATAAATACTCTATTCTTCAAAATCCTCTCCTATTAAATTCATTCTCTCAAAATTCCCAGAAGTATTATACACTTGAGTTATTTATATACATACCAAGCTTATGTAGTATGTATTACATAGGCTCCTAAAATAAGACGAGATTATGAACCCACGAGGAAGGGGAAAAGACGACATATGGCAGCCAATGGAGGAATGACACGTGGAAGCACCTCAAGCAAGAAGGTGATGCACCTACTTAGGGTCAAGTAGGTGATGCAGCTGCTTTAGGGGGTGGACCCCACTACCACGTGGCATCCCCTAGTTGGCAGCATGATACGGTGGCCAATCATGGCTTGACACGTGTCACCCTAAGGGGCTGACACGTGTCACCTCTAAGGCAGCCCATGTATTTTTGTTGTATGACTCTTAAGGTAAGTTTTTTATCCAAAATTTCAGCAAACATAAGAGAAAGGAAGAGAGAAAACGTTAGAGAGCCAAAGAAGGCAGCCAAGGCATAAGAGAAAAACTAAGGTAAGTTTCTAATTTTCTCTCCATAAATTAATTATATACGGTATTCCTCAAGCACATGGAGATGTATATATGTATCTTATGATGTCTATGGAACCATAAATTCAGCTTTACGCTTGGAACAAACAAGAGAAAATTGAAAGGAAAAATTCTAGGAACAAGAGGAGGGAGCTACAGGTTTGGCCCTTTGGAGGTGAGTCTCCGACTTTCGTTCTGTGAATTAATTATTTATGGTATCCCAAGGTTGTATAAAGATGTTTAATATCTTAAAATCATAATTTGGGGCAGCGGAGAAGTGTCAAAAATAGTCCACTCCATTTCAGCACGGCAAGAGATTTTTGAAGCAAGTTTTGGCTAGTTTTGGCCAATTTCGGGTAAGGTAAGGTTTCTCCTTTAAATTTGGAATTTATGGGGTTGTTATGGAGTATATTATGTACCTTTTATACTGCTGGAAGTATGGAAAAATCGTGGGGATGCTCAGCGAAAGAAACAATCTAAATTGAAGTTGCCGTAATTAAATTGTAGTCGAAGTGAGGCGTGGTGTGTTTGGAGGCTGATGCTGGTTTGGTGGTATTTTGCAGGGTCTAAATGTTTTCTAAAATAGGTGTGGAAGTTTCTGGTTGCATCCACACGATTCCATGCTTCGTACGATTAAAGGTTTCGCAAAATAGAAACTAGAAACCCTATTTTGGATATCGTAATTTCGAGCGAGTCGTTCGGAGGTTGGAATGTATAATGTTGCAAAGTTTCCTATATATACGATCTGATGGTTATGTTGTTGGTTGGAATTAGATATTAGGGACGTGATTGGGAATTTGAATAGGGCACATTATAGGAGAGGTGCTGTCCAATTTTCGTTAACGCCTTAACTAGTTAAGAAACTAGTCGAGAAGGCGAGCGAGGGAATGGGGTTTATGAATACTCTTAAGTAATGTAAGACGCTGAAAGGTCTAAATAGGTTGATGTTTGTATTGATTTCATGTTACCTAGGTTCATAGGACGACAAGGCGACCGGGACAAAGACTAACCCATAACAGGTATGTAGAGTTATTCTTCTTTTCTTTTGGCATGTCTTAGGTATAAGTTATGAATGGTTTGTATACGAAATGTAGGGATAATTCCACTCGTGAAACTCCAGGTGTAATTCATAAACTTTATTCACTTTGTGATGTTAAGACGCCTGTAATAGTTGAGTTATTGCCTTTTAAAGCTGCTAGATCATGAATAGTAGTATATGTAGAGCCTATCTGTTCTTCCTTTTGGAAGGTCTTAAGTATAAATGTAATAGCATATGATATGAGGTGGAGGTAGTTCCAGTTATAAGCTCCAGGTATAACTTGTGACTTTTATTTACTACTTGATATTAGAATTTTTAAAATAGTTGAACTACCCTTGAGTCTCCTATCTGCTGAATAATACTTGAATGTGTCAGCACCTATTCCTAAAGTCTCTGCGACGACAAATGTCTCTACTTCCATAAGTTGTTTAACCTTGTCTTGATACACGTCTATGATTCCTGAAACTCCAGTTGATATGCTCTATAACGATGTTTAGAAAATACTTAAGACGATTACTACTCTGATCTTCAGGTGACGATTCACTTGACTCTTTCATTGAGTCTCAAATGATGACTTAGTTGCATATAATTTCTCACTACTCTACTCGAGTACCCTGTAACCCATCTTCCTCCGAGTCCCATAAGAGGGTCGGGAATGCGGTCGTGCCTAGTTTTACTATTCGTTCATCGAGTCCTGGGCCGGCTATATATATATGTATAAAGTATACGAGGATGAAATGTCGTATACGATGAAGTGAAGCATACGATGATGCCGTATGTGATGATGCTCGTCACCGCATCCCGGGCCGGATATATATATGATAATATAATGGAAAATGTGGATTGAGCCATATGTTCTTCGGCATTATTTTAAAATTACGGATTGGGCCGAACGTTCCTCGGCGTATTTTACTGTATGATGATGATATGCTATAGACGTACACTACTCTTTCACCGATTCCCTCACTAAAGGGACGGATACTTTATGTAGGCATGCATATGAAATTATAGGGATACATTTGTGACCCCAAGCCCCTGAGTGGACTGGATATGCTATGAAGATATATGAAATTATGTCGTATACAATGATATGATGCCATAGACAATGACATGATGAAATAATATACATGATGATATGATGACACGTGATTATGATATCGAGTTCACTAGAGGTCCGGGTACAGGGTATGATAAGGTATATGACTACATGTCCTAAGCTACAGATACAGTAATTTGTTAACTATTATACATGTCTTCTATATCCCCATTTCCGTTGTTGTCTTAGTTATGATATGTTATGCTTTATATACTCAGTACATATGTCGTACTGATCCCCCATTCTCCGAGGGGATGCATTTCATACCCGCAGGTAAGGATGTTCATTTTGGAGATCGGTCAGCTTAGGAGTTCCTCTCAGCTATGTCGGAAGTGCTTCACTGTCCGGGAGCCTAAATTTTGATACTGGTCATCTAATGTACCTATTTATTTATTTAGGGGTACGATGGGGGCCCTATCCCGCCATATGATACAGTTATTACTCTTAGAGGTCTGTAGACATGTGTATGTGGGTTATTTGTAAGTTTGTTACAATTGCACTCATAAGACATATTGCAAATATTTTCGTGGTGTGGCAGCCTCGTTGGCTTGCATGACCTTTCCTGAATGAGGCTACAGGTTTATGAAAAAAAGTTTTGACCCATTGGGGTTTGTATATAGCATCATATCACACACAGTTCAACTTAAGGGTAGCTGATTGATACGTATAAGGGGGTCCAAGTCGGACCCCAATCGCGGCCTACGGGGTTGGGTCATGACAGATATGAACTCGGATTACCCTTCCACACTAACCAAGGAAAATCAGGATAAGCTAAGATCACAGTCTTAGCATAACAATCTAGAATCATATGATAAGGAGATAGCCAATCCATACCCAATATCAGATCAAAATTAAGCATGTCTAATAAAATCAAGTTCGCTTGAGTCTCTCTACCCGAAAAAAAACCACACAACCCCGGTATACCTGATACACCACTAAACACTCACCTACCAAGGTAGAAAACTAATAGGCACAACAAGGAGCTCACACACATAATCAATGCCTATGGTAAATTTAGTCGACACATAATAGTTGGTGGACCCGAGATTAATACTAAAGCAAAATAATGACAAATTAGGATGATACCTGTAATCACTACATGAGAGGCCTCTGCCTTAGATCTATCCGGTATAGCATA
Organism: Solanum dulcamara; assembly: GCF_947179165.1. Lineage (NCBI taxonomy): Eukaryota > Viridiplantae > Streptophyta > Magnoliopsida > Solanales > Solanaceae > Solanum > Solanum dulcamara. The sequence continues at coordinate 22,973,185 of NC_077242.1, forward strand.
GCATAGTCTATGGTCACCACTGGCTTGTGAACCACTACGAACTCTACCCTTGGCACCTCTGGCGCCACCTTAAGCCCTTTGTGAAAGGTGTCATGTCTTTTATGTCAAATACTCTCAATCATCCTGGCATGATCAATAATACTCTGAAATAAGACACTCGATAATGCAAGAGAGGTTGTGGCCTCCTGAAGGTAACCAGTGAATCCCTTCACCCAACTCACTAACCTGCTCAAATTCTATAGGGATACTCATTATAGCATAATGAGACAACTCATGAAAATGAGCCTCGTACTCAAAAATTGATAAAGAGCCTTGTTTCAATCTATCAAACTCATCTTTTCTCTGATTATGAAGTCTATAAGGCACAAACCTCTTGAGGAACACCTCAGTGAAATGCTCCCAACTCATCATAAGAGAACCAACAGGTCTGCAAGCAAACACTGATCTCCACCACTCCTTGGCCATTCCCTAAATTAGTATAAAGTGTAAGTCACTCCATGTGCCTCTAAAATACCCAGGTTGAACAAACTATCCTGCACTTAGTAAAACCGTCATAGGCTTTCTCTTCGATCATACAATCTAACCTAGGAGGTGCCAATCGAAAAAACCTCTTTTTTACTCAGACACTGACAAGGCTGCACTAGAAGAAACTAGAGAAGCTACGAATATCAGAGGTGCAATAGAGGGCACCGAAGAAGAACCAAGAGTCTGAAATCCTACACTAAGCCCCTAAAATGGTGGTGTAGGACCAACTATAATAGGAGAGCCAGAAGTACCTAGAAGAACACTAAGATCAGAGGTACTATCCAATCTAGCCAATAATAACACAATTAACTCCTGAAGCATCGGAGTGTTGTCAAGAGCCGAAGGAGGCTGTTTTGGCCCCTATTCCTCAGTCTGTTGCTCAAAATCATCCTCATGTTCATATATAGGCTCAGTTGATACCTCTATATCATCCTTGAGCATGTTCTACTCCTCTCACTTAGCCTTGACCCCTAATTATACCACATCATTTGCCTTACACAAATTGGGGCTCGAGTACCATGTGCAGCCTCACTCTCGGTGATTTTAGCTCTAGTCCTCACCATTTATGTAGAAGGAATACATTCAAGGTATACAACACTTGATATGAATAAATAGCACAAAAAGAATCAAAGGAAGGAATTTCTCCGATCAAGTATCATGTAGCATCTCAAAGATAAGTATGGGCGTCTATATACCTATCTGTTAAACTCTACTAGACACCCTGCTCTTTAACTTATAAGACTGATAACTAGCACTCTGATACCAATTTTTCATGACTCAAAAATGGAGGTCATGATGGCAAATATCCCAAAACTTAACATGATGTGCAAGCCGAATATTAAAGCACATATGAGACTCCCACAGGGGAAGTCGGGCCACAACTATAAGAAAAAGAAGTACAATGAAGAATTATCCAAAATTTGGAGTCATAAATATAAAGAGCATCTAATACATTATTGAATTTGAAATACATCATAAGTATCTGAATAATAATAAAGGCAAAAATAAGTGATGAAACTAATGGTGATTCGGAACATAGGATCTCACTACCAATCGAATATGAATCTATCCGTTAGAGGTGATCATCCATCACGTGTGGTAACCTGACTAGGATCTACATCAAAAGTGACATAGAAGTAGTGGTGAGTACATTCCACATGTACTCAGTAGGTTTGACCAATTGAATATAAGGAAACAATCATACTTATGAAAAAAACTAAGGAACTCTTCCACCTGTACGCAGAAAAGTTCCACTCTGACATCTATACCACCAATTTATAAAAAAATAGTGAGAGTAAACTAAACATATAAGATCCACAGTATCATATATCATCAAACAAGTCAAATGACTCAATGATTGATGCAACGCAATGAAATCATAAAATGATGTTGTGGTATAGTGAAATCAAGGTTATCGCACAATCTTTCGTATACACCTTATCGAGCTAAGGTTTCTAGAAAAGGACCCATGGGGGACTCACAGTCCATATACCAAATCACAATCTTAATATCTCATTAATTTGCCACCTAGTTTGAGGTCAAGAATATAAAAGGTATCTCATTTTCTTTCTCAAAATGAATTTCTACATTTTTCAACTTCCCAAGATCCATGATATCATGAATGGGGATGAATGAATCATAATAAATAGCATGAAGGAAACAATCAATGCAACATGTAGAAAATGATTCAAAATTATCAAAACTTAACCTAACCATGATATACACCCTCAAATAGATGGTAGTGGGAAGGAATTCATGGAAATAAGTTTTCACATTTTTTGAAAGTGTTTCATTAATCAAGTGTGATCAAATCTCCAACTCAACCCCTAACATGGGCATTATAATTCAAATAGTATTACAAGCCTCTCCCATAGGCACATCATGAATCACATGCTCACAAACAAGTAGAATAACAAATAAGGCCCCTACACGGGCTAAACCGCACAAATAAACTCCCAAATGAGCAGCACAATCTAATCAAACCCCTACATGAACATCATAGTATAAACAACAATTCCAATTCATATTACAATTCCATCCCAAAGCCTTTAACATAAGAATGATCAATTACCCAATCTCAAAGAAAGATAGTTAAACCTATCTCGAAGGCCGAAACTTCACCCAAACACTCTAATCAGAGCTTTACTCTCAAATGTTGACTCCGAAACATCCCCAACTATTAAGAATGGAAAGATTTCATCAAATGGAATTCAACAATACCCATATTGCAAGGTTTTAGAAATGGGGTAAAAATTTTCTAAAAACCAACTGAGAAAGAAAATGGGTAAAACTAAAATTTTATTGAAAATTCAAATTCTACACATAAAGAGGAGTTCGTGGTTGAAAAATCCATCAAAATTGAGAAAGAAATGGATTAGAAATCAATAAATTACTAATTTTCCAACTTAGGGGGAAAATCCCAAAACCCACATTGAAATCTTGATTTTTGAAATGTTTTGGAAGATGCAATCATTAGAAAAAAATTTAGGAATGATAAATGAACTTATGCAAATGAATTTAGCCAAAAAATCTCTTCAAAAATCATCTCCCTCAAGCACCAAATCATTAACAATGGTAGAATTTGAAAAATGGGAAGAACTCCCTAGTTTGACACTATTTCGGCAATTTTTTCTCTCGGAGATCACGAGCCACAAGGACCCTTCATCACAAATACAGGGTTTATGTCGCAATCGACGAGCATTAGAAAAAGAGCCTCTAAAAATGCGGACATGACCACAATGATCTTGGAAAAGAAGAAAAACTGCACCAGAAACAACAACTCAAGTTAAAAAAATCTCTGAACGGACCCTCGAGATTTGTTTGGGGTTCGATAAAAATAAATTTGATATGCTAACACACAGAATTCGACATTTCGGACTCAATGGAATAGTCGAATTTCTGAAAAAAGATCGTTATGATGAATATACCTTCCCAAGCCTCTTTAAGGCCTAAAACTCAAATTTTAGACTAAATTTTCAATACACATTCTAAGGTCTCGGGGTTCCAACTCAATATTACACTAGACCAAACTCAACATTCTGGACGCAATGAGAATAACGAAATTCCCATACGATGCTTGGATATCGATACGTTGATCAAAGTTAAATATTTCATAGAAATTTCACCCTGGCTAAAATTCCCCAAAATCTAACCCAATCACATCGGGGAACGCACCAATCATTCCCACAACACAAAAAAAGTATGAAAACACTAAGGAGAAGGGAAAAATGATCATTTTACACAAAAAATAGTAATTTCTTAAGAATTGGGACATTACAAACACATATATATATATTTTGTAAAAATTTAACTTTAAAATACCTATTTTACCTCTAATAAAATGATTTATAGTCACACAAATATCTATAACTTATTTTATACCACATCTTTTTAAAATTTCGTGTCAAGTCAAACTACATCATAATAAATAGGAACAGAGATTATATCATTTTGCTTTATTATTTTTCATCACCTCCTATAGTTATTTCATATGGACACCTCATAAAGTAAAACATTATAATATTCATTTCTATTTATCTGATATAGTTTTTTTGACATAAAATTTTAAAAAATATGTGGTATAAAATATGTAATAAATATTTTTATGGCTATGAATTACATACTTGAGGGGTAATAAATACTTCTCATAGTTTAGAGAGATAAATAGTTTCAAATATCCTTATTTGAGAGTGTAATTAAGATTTTTCATAATTTAGGCATGTATTTAATAAAATATATTAAATTTAAAGAGTCTTTTAACTATTAACTCTTTTCTTTTTCAAGAGAAGGAAAAAAAGAATTAAATTGCAGCGGTACAATAGAATTTAAGAAGATATGATCTAAAAATGAAAATCGGATTCTCAATCTTTAATAAAGCTAAAACCTCTTTCTTTTCTAATTTCTTTAATTGACTCTTTTTAATTTTCTTTTTAATATAAGGGTATGAGAACCCAAATTGCAGTTAAAGTCCATGAAACATAGTTGTCATTTCCCAAGAAATCAAAACAAGCACAAAGACTAAATTTAGGTGCAGTTTGGCCCGAAATAGTTTTTGGGAAAAACTTTTTAAAACTTGGGAACTGGTGTTTGGTCATATAATTTGTCGTTACTTGAAAAATACATTTGGCAAACATCCCAAGTTCCCAAGTTCTAGAAAAAACTTAGGTTTTGTTTTGCCCCATGTTTCCAAATATTCTTGGCAAGTTATTTTTGGAGAAATTTTTTTTACGACTCAAAAAATGAGGTCATGATAGCACAGATCCCCAACTTCATCCTGATGAACATGCCAAAAAGTAAAATCATACGAGACTCCCAAAAGGGGAGTCATGCCACAAATAAACGCAATAAAAGGACAATAACCAACTTATCCCAAAACCTAGTGTCATAAGTGTAAAGAGCATATAATACAATGACCGAATCTGGTATACATCATAAGTCTTTGAATAAAAATAAAGACTGAAAATAAAAGCTAGAACTAATGGCGGTTCGAATTCCAAGACCTCACCACTAATCTAAATAGTAAAATATTCGCAAAAGAAAGAGATTAGCTGCCTCGCAGAATACCCTGACTAGGATCTGCATCAAAAGGGACATAAAAGTACGGGTGAGTACACATTTACTAAGTAGGTTTAACCGACTGAGTATAACAAATTAATAAAAAACTATGTAATAAACTAAGGAACTCTTCTACCTGAACGCAGAGAAGTACCACTTTAGCTACGTTGTCGCCAATTTATATAGAACGGCATAAATAAAGTAAATACACAAATACAGTTCAATATCACAATTTAACAGATAGGTCAAATATCACAGATATCATTGCAATGCAATGCATTATGATGATGGAATGATATAATGGTACGATGGTATCAAGGATGTCACACAACATGTATACACCTGCCGAGATATGCTACTAAGTAGGACCTATGGGGGTCTCGCGGACCATACACCTCATCACAATCTCAATGTATCAACTGCCTCACCACCCAGATCGTGGCCAAGGTCTCATGATACTAATGTCTCATTCACTTGCCACCTATCTCGTGGTCAAGGATACAAAATATGTCACATCTTTTTGTCAAAAAGAATTTCCTCAATTCTCAAATTTCCAATGATCAATGATAATATGAATGAGGATGAATGTATTCACACTATATAAGGCATGGAGGTAATATTTAACATAACATGTAGTACAAGGTTCAAAGTTCTCAAAATTTAACCTAAACATGATATTCACCCTCAGTACACAGTAATTGGAAGAAATTACCTCAAATTAAGTGTTCACCCTTTTCTCAATAATATTTCGACACTCAAGCATACTCAAAACCCCATATTCAACCCCTCAGCGGTATTACAGGTCAAATAACCTCTTCACATCTCTAACTCAGTTAATTCATGGATAACATAATCTCAATCACAAATAAAATATCACATAAGGTCCCTACACGGGCTATACAACAAATATAAACCCCAACAAGTGCAAAACAATATAAATTATCAGTCCTAAACTACACTATGACCCCATCCTAAAGTCTACAACATCAAATTAACTAATCACCCCAACTCAGCCCCAAGAACCTACCTCAATAATAGAAACTGCACTCGAAAACCACAATCAGATGATCAAATCTTGAATACAATACTCGGAATGACAACCCAATATGAAGAATAAAACATACACATCACAAGGAGTCCAATGATACCCATATATATAGGTTTTGAATCCGGGGGTAAAACAGTCTAAAAATTGATCATATTCAAAAAATATCAAATTTGGAATTTTATTACAAAATACGTTCTACTTTCCATCTTTGCTCTTTTTAGTCTTGTCGTACCAAGTCGGTCCAAGGAAGTTTGCAGCAACAACAATCACAGCTAGGGGGGATGAAATGATAGGAAGTAAATGTAGCCATAGCAGTCATCTTGCTTGGGATTGTAGTTAAGGAAGCTGAGGGACAAAATATTTGTAAAATGCATTTTGTATGTGGTGCAACCCTGACTTGAGTTGCTGGTTGGAAGTCTATCAGTGTGTGCCTTACACTTTGCATGATTCCAGTTCTGTCGAGGCTGATCAGGGATGTACCTGCACATCCACAAATAAACTAAAAAGGAGTTCCAAGAGTCTTGGATGTAAGGTAGCTGTTGCAGCTGTTGATGGAATGCATCTGGTATGCATGAAGGGGGATGTATTGCTGTTTTCTCCCTTTTTCTGAGACATTGTGTACCTGCCCAAACAACTAACCAAAGAGCCAAACAAGTATAAGATCTGTGAGGGCTGTTACAATCCTGTAGGCAGCTTTTTGTTGCCTCCAAAGGTGATTTGATCAGCTCTTTTGAAGATACCTTATATGCCAACCAGGATGGGCTTTGAGTACAAGGTTGTCTCCCTCTGTTTGACTCTTTGTGGAACTGTACACAGCTTCTTGTTGCCTCCAAAGATAGAGTGATCAGCTCCTTTGAAGTGTTCAGCTCATTAAAATACCTGCACATGTCCACAAAAATAAGACAACATGCTAACAAGAATTGTAGATGGTCCTTCTGAGCTGCAGTGCTTGTTGCTGCATGTTTCTGTTCCTGCACATAACAAGTGGACATAGCCAGGAGCTCCAGGAAGCTTGAGTTGTAGGGGAGCTGTTGTAGGTGCTGCATCAATGAATTTGGCATGAGAGTAGTGTTGGTGTGTTGTTGAGTTCCTAAGCTGCCATGTTGTTGTCTCCTCAGATCAGAATGTGAAATGGGAAATAATTCTCTAAAGCAATCCCAAATATCACTCTTTGCTGCAAGGATGCTGTGGCTGGTTGCAACTCCTCTTGTTGATGGTCTTTGTAGCTGCTGCATTCCACATCTGTGAAGTTGTTATTGCTTCCACTCAACTTCAGCTTCAGCACTCTGTGGCATGATATCTACAACTGCAGCTTCATGGATTTTGCAGCTTCTGATGTTCCAACAGCCTGCATTCACAAATAAACAACCACACAAACAAGAACAATGGTCTCCCAGATTAGACTCCCATAATGAGTGTTGATGGGTGCTACTGCTGCCAGGAGGTTTAATAGATGGTGGCTTAGATATTGGAGAGTTCTTGTGTGCCTGCATACTATCCAATCTCAGTTGTTGACACTCCAGCACCAACCCCTTAATGTGAGTTCTGGTTGCATGGAGGAATTCCACAAGCTGCAAGCTCCAAATAGTGAATTGCTCCATCATGCCACTGTTGTAATATGCATCACACATAGCTGGCCCTCCAACTGTGGATTGATATGTTGCATGTGTACAAGTTCCTGCACAGTCAAAAGGTAGAAGGAAAGGAAAGAAAAAGAAAAAGGCTACTCTAATCCTAGGTAGGAAATAGCCAAACAAACAGCAGGATGGTCCTTGTGCAGGGGGTTTGGAGATTGTATTTGATTTGATGGTTGTGTTTGTGATATCTTCTATGTAGTTGTTGTTATTACATGTTGATGAATCAATCCAGCAACCTGCATCAATACAACAAACAACCAAAGGCAAATAGGAACCTGCACCAGTTAGCAAACAGGAGAGGACCTCCAAGAGAGCTTTGGGTTTCAACGACGCTCGACTAACGTCTCCAATTATCCGATTGAGTTGAAACTTCTTGAGATATGTCCAAACAGCCCTTTCTTTAGTTCTGCAAGGTTTGGAGATTTTTTTTCCAAGTTGGAAGAAAAGCCCTCTCTTTAGGCTTAAGGCAGCTGAAATTTTCAATGTCGCTCGCCTAATGCCTCCAATTGTCCGTTTGGGCTGAAACTTCTTGGGCCTTGTCAATATATTATTTTCTGAACCCCTGCAAAGATTGGAGCCATTTGGACAGGTCCTCATGCTGCATCTCACCCTGCACATGCTGACCTGCTGAAGCTTAAGTGCTGCAGGGTGGTTGGAATTTGTGTTGTTGCTTTTCTCTATGTATTTGTGGTTAATGAATGTTGATACATCACTCCAGGATCCTGAAATAATACAACAACCAAAAACAAACAAGACAAGGCATGCACAAACTAGCAAATAGGAGGGGACCTCAGTAAGGGCTTTGGAAACTATTAACTTTTTCCAAGTCGCTCGACTAACGTCTCCAATTATCCGTTTGACCTGAAACTTCATGATATTTGCATATATGGCCTTTTATTTATCCCTGCAAATTTTGAAGGCTTGACTCCCAAGCTGGAGCTTCCAATTACCAAGTTTCTCTCTCTTTAGGCTTAAGACTGCTGATTTTTTCAAAGTCGCTCGCCTAACGTCTCCAATTATCCTTTTGAGCTGAAACTTGTTGAGCTTTTCCAAATTAGTATATGATGCAATCCTGCAAAGTTTGGAGGTGTTTGGACATGTCCACTTGGTACAAATCACCCTGCACCAACAAACAGAAAAGCACAAAGGCAAATAATTCTGCAGATTATAATAGCTACTACTATTGTCTTGTATGTGTTCCCTGAAGGTTACAGTTTTGTGACTTTGTTGGTGCAGGATGTTGTTGCTGAGTAAGGTAAGAGGCAGGCTGAAATTGCAATACAAAGGGCTCCTTATGCATGATCCTGTGGTATTGCATCCTTTAACAGCCATCCAAAGTTGAGTTGCAGCAGTTGGATTAGGCAAACTTCCACTTGTAGTTTGTTTCATCCTGCTACTGCTGCACCATGGGGCACCTAAGTTTGTTTCTCCAAGGATCCACATGCTGCTGCTCACCTTGAAGTTTTCCAGACCTGCAACTACCTGCATATGCAATTAGAAAAGAAAGGAGGAGAGAGGTACTCTAAATCCTAAATCTATTAGTAAGGAGATTATCCTATTAGAGCAGTAAATTAGGGAGACTCTCCCTTTTTCAATGGACCTGATTATCATTATTAATAACAGTTAATATTTCAAGGTATGAAGAAGTTCCTTCAATGTGGTTGATTGATCTTCTTCATCTTGGTTCTCCTGAAGCTAGCCATGCCAGCTTTGTCCATTTTGTAATGTCCCTTGGTCTCTCTTGGAAACTGCTGAAAGCTGTAGTAGTGTTGTGTATAGCTTTTCATGTGGCTTTCCTTTGAGAGTGAATCTGCAGTGTAATTAGCTTCCCTAAAGATATGCCTGAACTGGAAAGTCTCCAGTTTGCTAACCAATACCTGCAGTTCAGTAGTATAAGCAACAATGTTCCATGGAGGTTTAGCCTCTTGTTTGAGCCACTTGATTAGAAGTTCAGAATCCACTTCAAGGGCTACCCTGTTGTATCCATGTTGTAGGCACCACTGAATACCAATAATTGCTGCCTGCACTTCAGCTTGGTTATTAGAACCACAGCCTAGTGGAGATGCAAAAGCATATATTAACACTCCATTATGGTCCCTTAGAATGCCCCCTGCCCCTATCTTCCCTGGATTGTTAAGGGCACTCCCATCTGTGTTTAGCTTGATCATTGTAGGCTGTGGTTTAGTCCAGCATACTTTGGTTATTCTCAATTCATGTTGGCTTTTTTCAACCATGGTAACCAAATCTGCCCAATTACTTGGCAAATCAATATATGGATACACAGTGGAGATAAGCATATATAGATCTTTGGATATTGAGAATATTACTCTAGTTGCATTAGACTTCTTGCCTCCATACTTGCATGCACATCTATTCTTCCATAGATTCCAACACACAAAAATGGGGGTGGCCTGCATTACTAACTTATGTAGCTCATTGTTAGTTTTGATTAGCCACCACCTCATCAATAGGTTTTTTAGAGGAATGTTACTGTGTTGCAGACATCAGTACCCTGAGAAGTGCTTCCATATGTGTTGTGCAAAGTAACCTGATACAAAGATATGCTCTATATCATCAAGACCTGCTCTATAACAACAGGAGCATGCTGCAGGATCCTGTCCAAATGCTACTATTCTGTCATTTGTGGGGAGTTTAAGTCTGCAAGCTCTCCAAAGCAGAAAAGAGGCCTTGAAAGGAATACTATTGTGCCATATGTTGCTGTTAGTGGTTGATCTTGTCTTTTTCTTCCTTACCAACTCCCAGGCTGATGAACAAGTGAAATTACCATGAGAGTTAGGCTTCCAGTAAGCTTGATCCTGCATATTTGGATTGTAGCTGATGGGAGTGCTGAGAATTCTGTGCACCAGTTGAGGGGGTGCATGTTTTCTTACTTTCTCTTCATTCCATCCTCCATTTTCCATGAATTCTGATACAATAGAGTTATTCAATCTGGGGAGACTTTCATTGTGGTAAGCTAAGGGACCTACCCCTAGCCAATCATCCCACCAAAAGCTGCTTGTTCCAGACTTAATCCACCACTGTATATGAGGTTCTATATCCTTTTTGTTGCTCATCATATGCTTCCACATTAGGGACTGTCCTGTGTTCCACTTTTTAATGACTGGATGAGCCCTTTGGCAGTATTTTGCTTTAAGGAATTCCCCCCATAGTGTCTTCTTTGATCTGAAAGTCCACCACTGTTTATATTGGAAGGATAAGCACACATCCTCTAATTTTTTAACACCTATACCACCCTCCTCATAAGGATAACTGAGAGTATCCCAAGAGGCCCAGTGATATTTTCTTCTTTCAGTATCCCATCCCCAAAAGAAGTCAGTAATTAGTCTTCTGATCTGATTCATGGTGGTCTTGGTAGGACTGATAGCTGACAGCAGGTGTATAGGAATGGATTGCAGCACTGATTTCACCAAGGTGACTCTACCTCCATAGCTTAACATTTTAGTCTGCCATCCCCTAATCCTGCTTAGAACCTTAGAAACCATACTAGAGAAGTATATGATCCTTTGTCTTCCTATATATAGGGGGAAGCCTAGGTAAGTGATTGAGCCATGAGTGCATTTGTATCCTGTGATCATGCTGACCCTATCCACCACACCAGAGGGAGTATTCAGTGGCATCATGGTTTGACTCTTATCTTTATTGATAAGTTGTCCTGAAATAGCTTCATACAGTTTAAGAGTTTTGGTAATCAGTGTAAGTGAGAAGTTGCTGGTAGATGTGAAAATGATCACATCATCTGCAAAGCTCAAGTGATTTACTTGAGGACCTCTTCTTTCCATCTGGAATCCTGTGTATAAATGATGGTGATGAAGATTGTTGAGAAGCCTAGACAGAACTTCAGCTCCAATGATGAATAAGGTAGGGGATAGGGGGTCTCCTTGCTTGAGTCCTCTTGTAGAGTGGAAGAAGCCATGCCTTGCACCATTAATGATGACTGAGTACCAATTGTTTGACATAATCCTCCAAACCATATCAATCAACACTTCTCCAAACCCCATTTTCCTCATGACCATACAAATGAATGACCAAGAGACCCTATCATAGGCCTTGGCCATATCCAGCTTTATCACCACATTATCCCCAGCCTTTGGTCTCTTAATGTTGTGGATGATTTCTTGAGCTAACATTATGTTCTCAGCAATACTCCTACCTTTAACAAATCCAGATTGGTTATCTGAGATTAGCTGAGGCAATATAGGAGCAATTCTGATGCTTATCAACTTAGAAATGATCTTGTTAGTGAAGTTGCTGAGAGAAATAGGCCTGTATTCTGATAGGCTGTTGGGATGCTCATTCTTAGGAAGTAGAGCTAAGCATGCATGAGAAATAAACTTGGGAATACCATGTCCATTGAAGAAATACTGGACTAATCTCAGTAGGTCTTCACAGATGATATCCCAGCATGAATGAAAGAATTTCCCATTCATTCCATCTGGTCCAGCAGCTGATGTAGGGCTCATAGAAAATACAACTTTCTTCAGCTCATCCATAGTAGGTAAGGCTTGCAGGCTCTCATTCTTCTCCTCTGTAACCATCCTTGGAATGCACTTAAGAACATCTTCCCTGATCAGTCTCTCTTCTCCAGTGAATATTTTTTCAAAGTGTGTTGTGGCAGCTCTTGCAATATTGTCTTCACCTTGAATAGTATTGCCTTGTTCATCACTAATCTGATGGATGAATAACCTTCTTCTTCTTCCTCTGATAATAGCATGAAAATATCCATAAAAATAGAGTCCAAATGAGGTAGAAATCAAAGAAATCGAATTAAAATTTAAGAACTAAAACCCCCAACAGTTCTCACTTAAAACTAGACTTTTTTCAAGGATTTAAGACAGAAAATTCAAAGATAAATGATGGAGAATTGAAAAAGGAACTTACCCACACAAAACCATTCAAGAACTTGACCCAAAATCGTCTACTCAAAGCACAAAATCAATAACAATGGTGGTTTTTTGGGAATAGGACTACTTTTACGACTTAACACTATTCACGCATAAAATGCTCATCGCGATCTCGAGCAACTTACTCTCTCGATCGGAAGGTACTGGAAAAGAACTCATTGCGATCACATGGAAAGAGTCGCGATTGCGTAGAACAAAATTTGAGCAGCTCGCAATCGAGATCAACTCTTTACGATCGCGATAAGAAAATCGACCTGCACTAGAAACCAATAAAATCTCAAACTCACATTCTCTGATCGGACCCTCGAAATTAATTTGAAATCCCATATACATAAACCTTATATACACTCCTATTAAATTCGATATTCCAAACTAAATAAAACTATTGAATTTTAAATTCGGGTCTCCTTGACCCGAAATCTGACAAGTCACAACTAAACTAGTTTTGGCACTTGAAATACCCAAAATAACCTCTAGAAATAACAATAAGCTCATTTCTACTATTAAAATCATCCCCTAAAACCATTGGAATCATCAGAAATCTGATTCGAGTCTCCGAAGTTGATTTTTTAACCGAAGTCAAACTTAGCTCATTTAAAACTAACTTTCCAACTTGGGACCTCAAATTCACATATCAACCCCAAATCTGATTCTGACGACTCCCCTATACCAATTTCCACATTTTGGAGCTGATGGAACTAACGGAATCCCATTTCAAGACCCGTATCTTCAGTTGGTATCGAAAACTACTTTTTAACATGTTGACTCTATAAAACTCAAAAATTTGCCCAATTCACAAACTATTAATACTTTAACACATTCAACCAAATAATCTGAACAAATAACACTCGAAGGTACTAATGATAGGGGTAAAATGGTAATTTTATTAAAATTTTTGAAAATGACCCTCAAGGTCATTACATCATCCACCACTAAAAATAATGTTTGTCCTTGAACATAAGATAAAGGAAAGTACCTAGAGTTTCAAAAAGCTAAGGATACCGAGCTTACATATTAGGCTCCAACTCCCAAGTCGCCTTCTCAACAGGTCAATTCCACCACTGTACCTTAACCGATGCAATATCATTGGTCTTGAGTCTACAAAGCTATCTATCTAGGATAGCTGGAGGCTCATCCTCATAAGTCAAATCCAGACCCAGCTCTACCGCATCATAATAAATCACATGGGACTCATCCGGTATGTACTTGTGAAGCATAGAGATATGAAACACCAGATGGATAGCTGGTAATCTAGGGTAAGGCCAAGTCATAATAAACCCCACCAACTCTCCTCAGAATCTCAAGCAGACCCACAAACCTCGAGCTAAGCTTGTCTTTTTTCCCAAACCTCACTACACCCTTCATGGGCGATATTTTAAGCCATACGTAATCACCCACCATGAACTCTAAGGGAAAAACCCTCCTATTAGCATAGCTCTTTTCACGACTCTGGGCTATCAATAGCCAACTCTGAATTAAGCATACCTGCTCCATAACATCCCTGACTAAGTTAGTATCCAGTGCATCAACTAAAACTGAATCAAACAACCCAATAGGTGATCGAGACCTATGACCATACAATGCCTCAAATGGTGCTATATGAATACTGAAGTGATAACTGTTATTATAGGCAAACTCCACTAAGGGAAAGTGTTGGTCCCATCGAGAACCAAAATCAATCACACATTCCCTATACATATCCTCCAATACTTGAATAGTCAGCTCTGACTAGCCATCGGTCTAGGAATGAAATACTGAACTCGTGTCTAGTCTCATACCTAAACTAAGCTGCAATGCCTCCCAAAAGTGAGAGGTGAACACTGAACCTCAATCTGACACCATAGATATAGGCAACCCTTATAACTTAATAATCTCATGGAGGTAGATCCTAGTTAACTGCTCTGCATTGTAGCTAGTCTTCACCGGAATAAAATAGGTTATTTGGTTAATCGGCCCACAATCACCCAAATAGAGTCATACTTACTCAATACCATAGGTAATCCAGACACAAAGTCCATAGTAATACGCTCCCACTTCCACTCAGAAATAGGTATCCTTTGCATAGGACTATCTATTTTTTAATGATCATACTTCACTTGTTGATAATTTAGACACTTAGCCAAAAAAATCAACAGTCCCTCTTCATACCACACCACCAATAGTGTTGTTTCAAATCATTAAACATCTTTGCTGCTCCCGGCTTAATAGAATACTTGGAGCAATGAGCCTCGTCAAATATCATACGTACCCAATCACCAACCTTGGGCATACAAATGTGATTATTAATCCTCAGAAACCCCTCCGGATCAAGAAAGGCTGATTTAGCTTCACCTCTAAACACCTTTATCGAATAGCCCTCAACTTGTCATCCTCAAACTGGTATGTACGAATGTAGTCCATCAAAGTAGATCTAGCCTTCACAAAGGCCAAAATACTATGATATGTAAATATATCAAGTCAGACCAACTGCCTAGACAATGACTGAACCTCCAAAGACAAAGGCCTCTCATCTGCTTAAGGAAGGCCAAACTACCCATACTAGATATTTTATGACTCAAGGCATCCTCTACCACATTAGCTTTTCTCGAATGACAAAGAATGGTGATGTCATAGTCTTTAAATAACTCTAACCACCTACGCTGCCTCATGTTCAAATTTTACTGAGAAAAGATATATGTTACCTCTGGTAAAATTACAAAAATACCACTATACTAAGAATGCACGCACAACGCTTCATCCTTAACTTTTTCAGCAAATCCGAGGCCAAAATATCGATCAGGGGAAAATTATATGGGAAAATGATCTTGGTTAAATCTTAGACTAACCGGATCAAAAGATAATCATTCACACCAAAACTAAAATTCTTGAGGAGTATGCGACCAGTCCGCGTCTCGTACTTGGTCCAGGATAGTTCAATTTTCACCATCGAATATTTTCAGGAAAAAATGCACTATGAGGGAATAATTTCGCGTGACGTACTAGTTCGCCCATGGACCAAATTTTTCTACCAAGGTTATTTTTAAAATATTTTCTAAATATTCCTAATTCCATTTTATGCATTCTAACTAGAGACTTAGGCCTAAGGAGTGAAAACAAATGCTAGGGTTCAAGAGATTGAAGAGATTTCTTGCCAGATTGATTATCTTGTACTCATTCTAGATATGTAAGGATAAATTAAAGCCCATAAGCCCCATGATTATAATAGGTTGATTTGCAAATGAATTGAATCTTCATTATTGTGTTTCTTGAGAATTTTTCTTAAACTTAACATATTTTTACATAATATTGCGTAAGTGATAATTTCTATGAACTTGTTCTTGAACAAATGATTTTTGACTATGTACTTTATAAACCCTCATGGTATTTTGACTAATACTGGATGAATGATTAGGATATAGCCTAGATACTTGAACTTGTGAATATATGATTGTGATTAGGATGTGAGCATGATGATAGTCTTGATAAAATACGATAGTCTTTGCATCTTCATTGTTGAACTCAATTGAATGGAATCAACTAAATTTTGTCATAAATAATTGTTCCAACTACTCATAAATGAATTATTTGGGAATGATTGGAAGATTGATTATCCGAAAAGATTGATTGGATAAAACTGATAAACTGATAAAAGTTCATATGAGACTTGTTGATTGGTTTGACTGGGACTGATTGTTTTATTAGCATTGAGTCTTGGAAGGAGTATCGAGTACCGAATTGGATAAGAGTAAGTAATAACTTGAACCAAATAAATTCTCAGCCACTGTAGGAAAGGATTGAACTATTAAAGTTAGATGTTTTTTTTATTTTAATATCCTAAAAAGATAGGACTTGATTGCATGATTGGATCCTTGATTGGATAATTCGTCCTTTACCCTGGCAAAGTATTGGATAGTTGTGAAAATGGCAATGTGCTTTGTTGTACGGTCATTGGCTCATAAGTGATTATTGTCGGATAAGAGAAACTCTCATATAGGTCTTGATAGTACTTTAATTTGATTGGATTGGATTGGATTGGATCAGATTGAATTGGATTATATATGATTGGTCTCTATCTAAACCTTACACTTGCTTTAGACTTATGAAATCTTGATTGAATTTCTTATCTTTCTGATTGTGATATCTGAACTGGTATTATTCTATCTTATACATATTCTATTCTGCCATATTACATACTCATGCATTCCATGTACTGACGTCCATTTGGGATTGCATATTTTATGATGCAGACACAAGTACTAAGATCATTAACAAGCGCATTGTTGAGGATCTATTTGTATCCAGTTGATTGTTGTGTCCTTCCTGCTTTTGGAGGATTCCATTCTTTTATCATCTAGATTTAGAGTTTAGACTTTTAATTTTATTTGATTTGAGGTAGCCATAAAGCTGTCATTAGCACTAGGTAGACAGATAATAGAGGCTTTATAGACTAGATTGTCGACTTGTTGAATTGATATTGTCTTTTGGCTAGTTTCATTCATACTAGTTTTGTTGTTTGGATTAGATAGATTGTTGGCTTTTGACCTTATTCTATAAACTATTTTCTTGATGAATAAGTCTTCCGCTAATAGAGAGTTAATTGAATGATCATGTGAACAGGCCAAGTGGTTCACTTGGGAACTAGCAATAGTCTGTGAGTATCGACTACACCTAGAGTACCCTCTCGAGGTATGATAAACTTGGTATTCGAGTACAGAGTTCAGGAGTTCTAGGGAGTCTATGAAGCCCTGTCTAGTAGAGTCTTGCTTATGGATGTGTCGTGCTCCACACTTATAATTAGGAGGCTATAGGATATCAAGAATTATTTCACTTTTTCATATTCTGAGTTCGTGCGATAGAGTTTAACTCTATGAAGGTTCACTTCTAATTCATGCATTTATGTTTTGACTTCATATCATGCCTCCAAGAAGAGATGCCAGACCAGCTAAGGACAAAGGACGCCTAGCTAGGAAAAATGTTAAACAACCAGGAAAATAAGTTCCTGAGGTGAAACAAAACCCGGTTGTGCCTGCAACCACCATAGGCTGACATCATAAATGGTGAGCTTCGCTGGGACATTCAAACCTTGGCTTAGGTAGTGACAGCCAGTTTCTAGATAGGGAGCAGGTAGACAAGATGTTGTATACACATCTAAGGTTCGAGAATTTATGATAATGAACCCACCTAAGTTCACAGGGTCTACACCTAATAAGGACCAGAGAACTATATTGGAGCTACAAAAAGTGTTTCAGGTGATGCATGTCGCTGATGTTGATAGAGTTGAGTTGGATGCCTACCAACTCAAGGGTGTGGCCAGAATATAGTTTGATCAATAGAGAAAGAATAGAGTAGAGGGTGCACTAGTGCTGACTTGGGAAATATTTGAGGAAGCATTCTTAGACCATTTCTTCTCGAGAGAGCTAAGAGAGGCTAAGGTAAGAAAGTTTTTGAATTTAAAACAGGGTTCTATGATTATGCAGGAGTACTATCTCAAATTTACACAATTGTCCCGCTATGCTCCAGAAATGGTTGCTGATATGAGAAGTAGGATGAGTTTATATGTGGCTGATGGGTCATTTGACAAAGAAACAGGGAAGGGGAGCATTGCTGGTTGGAGATAAAGATATTGGTAGGTTGATGACTTACGTATAGTAGACAGAGAAGGAGAAGCTCTAGTACATGGAGGAGTTTAGGAGCAAAAGGGCTAAGACATCCAGTCATAAAGTGGCAAGAGAGGGAATAGGAATGGGAGCCATCTTTAGAGAAGGCCATCTGGCCATCTCCCTCATCTTCTAGTGCGCCTGCACCTAGGATTATAAATGAATAGGGGACTCAAAATTTTAGAGCCCAAGGTTCCCAGTCACAAGCTAGTGCGGCTCAAGGATTTAGAGTTAAGCCACTATGTGGCAGGTATGGCAAACTTCACATGGGAGACTACTTTGAGGGAGAGGATGGGTGTTATAAGTGTGGCCAAGTGAGTCACTTTCAGAGAGACTATCTAAGGTGGGCCAGCAAGGCCCAATCTTCTGAACTAACACTACTAGCTCTAGTGAACTAGAGGGGTGCTACTTCTGGTACAAGAGGGGGTTCAAACCATTTTTATGCCATAGGTAGTTGCCAAGATCAGGAGAACTCGCCAGATGTTGTCACTAGTATGATTCGAGTCTTTACTCTTGATTATTATGTTTTGATGGATTCGGTTGCCACTTTGTCATTTGTAACTCCATATGTGGCTAATAGATTTGATAGAATCCCCGAGTGTCTTCTTGAACCTTTCAGTGTGTCTACTCATTTTGGTGAGTCTATCTTAGCTAAAAGGGTCTATAGAGATTGTACTATGTCAATCTATTATAGGGAAGCCATAGTTGACTTAGTTGAGTTGGACATGGTTGATTTTGATGTGATTCTTGGCATGGAGTAGCTTTACTCCTATTATGCCTCCGTTGATTGTAGGACTCGGATTGTAAAGTTCAAATTCCCGAATGAGCCTGTCTTAGAATGAAAGGGTAGTCCTTTGGTGCCTAAGGGTAAATTTATTTCATACCTTAGGGTGAGAAATTTGATCTCTAAAAGGTGTATTTATCACATCGTTAGATCCAAGGATGGTAGTATTGAGTCTCCTACTCTTGAGTCAGTTCTGATTGTGAATGCATGTCCTGAAGTATTTCTTGAGGATTTACCTAGAGTCCCTCTTGTTAAGGAGATTGATTTTGGGATTGATGTTCTTCTCGATACTCAGCCTATCTCTATTCCATCTTATAAAATGGCTCCTACTGAGTTGAAAGAATTGAAAAAGAAATTGAAAGATTTGCTAGATAAGTGTTTCATTAGGCTGAGTGTCTCACCTTGGGGAGATCTTGTCCTATTCGTGCGAAAGAAAGATAGATCCCTTAGAATGTACATTGATTACCGGCAACTGAACAAGGTCATAGTAAAGAACAAGTATCCTCTCCCCAAGATAGATGATTTGCTTGACCATCTTCAGGGTGCCTCCTTTTTTTTCAAAGATAGACCTCAGATCGGGTTACCATCAGTTGAAAGTGAGAGAATGTGATATTCCAAAAATAGCCTTTCAGACCCGTTATGGCCATTTTGAGTTCTTGGTCATGTCTTTTGGGTTGACTAATGCACCTACAGCCATATGGATCTCATGAATTGGGTGTTCAAGACATTTCTTGATATGTTCATGATTGTCATTATTGATGATTTTCTGGTCTACTACAAGAATGAGGAAGAGCATGCATATCACTTTAGAGTTGTCCTCCAGACTCTGACAGAGAAGGAGTTGTATGAAAAGTTCTCCAAATGCGAATTTTGGCTTGCATCAGTGGCTTTCCTAGGCCACATTATATTCGAAAATGGTATTCGGGTTAAAACCCAAAAAATTGAGGCAATGAAGAATTGGCCCAGACCCACATCCCCAACTGATATAAGAAGCGTTTTGGGTTGGTTGGTTTTCACTGAAGATTTCTATAGGGATTTTTATCCATATCATCACCATTGAATAAGCTGACTTAAAAAAAAGGCAAAATTCTAATGGTCCAATGCTGATGAAAAGAGTTTTCAGAAATTGAAGACCAAACTGACCATCGCTCGTGTTTTGACTTTGCTTGATGGAACAGAGGGTTTTGTAATATATTTTGATGCATCTAGTTTTGGTTAGGGCAATGTGTTGATGCAGAGGGGAAAAGAGATAGCTTATGCTTCTAGACAGATCAAGAAACATGAGTGAAATTACCCAACTAATGACCTTGAACTAGCAGTTATGGTATTTGCTCCAAAGTTTAGTACCATTATTTGTATGGAGTGCATGTTGATGTGTTCATCGATCACAAGAGCCTGCAATATATCTTCAGTCAGAGAGAGCTTAACCTAAGACAGAGAAGATGGCTAGATATGCTCAAGGATTATGACATGAGCATTCTTTGCTATCTTGGTAAAGTTAATGTTGTTGCTAGATGCTCTTAGAAGGTTGACTATGAGTAGCACTGCCCATATAGAAGAGGGAAAGAAACAATTGGCTAAAAAGGTGAATAGATTGGCTTGATTAGGATTTCAGCTTGAGAAGAATAATGAAGGTAGAGTTAATGTTCAGAATGGGTCTGCATCATCCTGTGTGGCAGAGGCAAAAGAGAAGCAAGACCAAGATCTTGTCCTCCTATAGTTGAAGGAAGTTGTTCATAAATAGAATGTGGTGATTTTCTCCAAAGGGGGAGATGGTATGTTGAAGTACCAGAATAGATTGTGTGTCCAAAATATTGATGATGTCCGAGAAAGGATCATGGATGAAGCTCATAGTTCCAGATATTCCATTCATCTTGGTTCTACAAAGATGTACCATGACTTGAAAGAAGTCTATTGGTGGAGTGGAATGAAGAGAGATATTGTTGAATATGTTTCCAACTGCCCGAATTATCAACAGTTAAAGTTGAGTATCAAAGACTATGTGGGTTGGATCAAAATATGGAGATTTTGGAGAGGAAGTAGGAGATGATCATTATGGACTTTATTACAAGTTTGCCGAGGTCCTATAAGTAGCATGATTCGATTTGGGTGATTGTGGATAGTATGACTAAGTCAACTCACTTCTTGGAAGTTAAGACTATTGGTACTATAGAGGACCACGCAATATTGTACATCCAGGAGATTGTTAGATTGCATGGGGATCCTTGTCTATTATATCAGATAGAGGAGCCCAATT
Source organism: Solanum dulcamara (assembly GCF_947179165.1). Classification (NCBI taxonomy): domain Eukaryota; kingdom Viridiplantae; phylum Streptophyta; class Magnoliopsida; order Solanales; family Solanaceae; genus Solanum; species Solanum dulcamara. The sequence continues at coordinate 22,994,548 of NC_077242.1, forward strand.
CTCCTCTCAATTTTAGAGGTCTTTTCAGGAAGGACTGTGTTCAAAGGTAAATCTTAGTACATCCCTTCATCCCCAGACAAATGGTCAGACAGAGCTCACCATTCAGACATTAGAGGATATCTTGAGGGAATGTGTACTTGACTTCAAAGGGAATTGGGATGACCACGTACCTCTTATTGACTTTGCATACAACAATAGTTATCATGCAAGTATTCAAATAGTTTCCTATGAAGCTTTGTATGGAAGGAGATTTAGATCACCAATTGGATAGTTTGAAGTTGGTGAGAGTGAGTTGATTGGGACCAATCTTGTTCACCAAGTTATGAAGAAGGTAAAGGTTATTCGAGAGAGGTTGAAGACAGCCCAAAGCCGCCAAAAATCATATAATGATGTGAGAAGGAGAAACTTAGAGTTTGAGGTGAATGATTGGGTGTACCTTAAAGTGTACCCATGAAGAGTGTCATAAGGTTTGGGAAAAGGGAAAGCTTAGTCCCCAATACATTGGTCCTTACCAAATTGTGAGAACGATTGGGAGTGTCACTTATGAGTTGGAGTTACCTCTGAGTTAGCCATTATTCATTTGGTATTTCACATCTCGGTATTGAAAAAGTATTTGGAAGACCCGTTATTGGTAGTCCCCATTGATAGTATTAGAGTTAAAGATAGTCTGTGCTATGAAGAAATTTTGGTTCAAATTCTTGATCATCAGGTTCGCAAATTGAGAACTAAAGAGATTGCCTCAATCAAAGTCCTATGGAGAAATCAATTTATTGAGGAAGCCACGTGGGAAGCTGAGGATGATATGAAAGCTAAATACCCTCATCTATTCGTGCCTAATGGTGAGCATGATGAAGGTAATGTCTCTACTCTTAACTTGATTGAGTAGTCTATTCTTGAGTCTGAATAGTTGACTGTCTAGATTATTTGATTTGATTGATTGATCGATTTGATTAAGTCTCGATTGTTATTCATGTCTCGAGTCTATTTCTAATGGCTCTTCATTTGATGACAAATGATTCCAAAGAGAGATAATGTTACACCTAGAAAATTACCAAAATACCCCTAGACTAAAGAACGCTTGCACAAAGTATCATTCTTAACTTTTTTCGCCAATATGAGGTCGAAATATAGATCAGGGGGAAAATCATCTAAAAAAGTAGTCTCGGTAGAATTTTAGGCCAATTGGATCAAAAGATAATTTTTCTGAGCAAACCTAAAATTCCAAAGGAGTATGCGACCAGTCCATGTCGCGGACTTGGTGTAGGATAAATCAATTTTCACCGTTGAATATTTTCAAAATAAAATGAACTATGAGGAAACAAGTTTGCGTCACACACTTGTTCCCTTACATGCCAAATTTTTCTGCCAAGGTTATTTTTAAAGAGGGGCTTTCTGATCTTTTTTCCACCCCTCCTATACTTAACCCACGATTAATATAGGTCTTTTTTGACCTTAAAATAGTTTCTAAACATTTAAGTCCATTCTACGCATACTAACTAGAGGCCTGGGGCTATGGAATGGAGAAAAGGCTAGGATTCAAGAGATTGAAGCAATTTCTTGCCAGATTGATTGTCCTATACTCATTGCGGGTATGTATGTCTAAACTAAAGAATGGATATTTTCTTCCACGAGCCCCATGATTGTGTTAGGTTGATTTGCGAATGAATTGAGTCCCCATGATTGTGTTTCTTGAAAATTTTCCTTAAACTTAATATATTTTTACTTAATATTGCGTAAGTTATGATTTATATGAACTTGTTCTTGAACAAATAATTTTTAACTTTTTACTTCATAAACCCTCATAATATTTTGACTAATATTGGATGAATATGATTAAGGATTGAGTCTAGATCCTTCAACTTGTGAATGTATGATTGTGATTGGGATGTGAGCATGATGATAGTCTTGATGAAACTTGATAGTCTTTGCATCTTGATTATTAAACTCAATTGAATGATCTCAACTAAAAATTTTCATAAATGATTGTCCCAACAACTCATAAATGAATGATTTGGGATGAGTGGAATATTGATTGTCCAAAAGGATTGATTGGATAGAATCGATGAACTGCTAAAAGTCTAGTTGACTGGTTTGATTGGGATTGATTGGTCTTATGAGCATTGAGTCTTGGGAGGATTATCAAAAACTGAATTGGGTAATAGTAAGTAATAACTCAAAACTGATAACTAGTAGCAGTATAAGAGAGGATTGAACTGCTAAAGTCAGATGTTTTCCTTTATTTTAATGTCTTGAAAAGATAGGACTTGATTGCTTTATTGGATCCTTGATTGGATGATTTGTCCTTTAACTTGGCAAAGTACTGGACGGTTGTGGCAACATCAACAGGCTTGTTGTACGGTCACTGGCTCATAAGTGATTGTTGTCGGATAAGAGAAACTTTCATATAGGTCTTGATAGTACTCTGATTTGATTGGATTGGATTGGATTGGATCGGATTGGATTGGATTGGATTGTATATGATTGGTCTCTTACTAAACCTTAATCTTGCTTTAGGCTTATTACATCCTGATTGAATTTCTTATCTTTTTGATTGTGATATCTGAAATGGTATTATTCTACCTTATACATGTTTTATTCTTCTATATTACATACTCGTACATTTCATGTACTAACATCCTATTGGGCCTGCATTGTTTTATGATGCAGAGACAAGTACTAGAGATCATCAACAAGTGCGTCGTTGAAGATCTATTTGTATCCAGCTAATTGGTGAGTCCTCCCTACTTTTGGAGGATGCCACTCTTTTATCATCTAGCTTTAGCATTTAGATTACTTTTATTTGATTTGAGGTAGGAATGAACCTGTCGTTGGCACCAGGTAGACAGATGATAGAAGCTTCATAGACTAGTTTGTTGACTTGTTGATTTGATATTGTCTTTTGTCTAGTTTCATTCATACTAGTCTTGTTGTCTAGATTAGATAGATTGTTGGATTTTGGCCTTATTCTATAAACTATTTTCTTGATGAGTAAGTCTTCCGCTGATAAAGGGTTGATTGAATAATCGTGTGAACAGGCCAAGTGGTTCGCTTGGGGACTAGCAATAGTCTCTGAGTGTCATCCATGCCTAGGGTACCCTCCCGGGGTGTGACAATATACTTAAGAATACGGTGGTCAGTAAAGACCTCACAATGCACACCATAGAGATAGTGTCTCCACAACTTCAAAACAAACACCACAATCGCTAACTCTAGGTCGTGGGTAGGATAGTTCTTCTCATGTACCTTTAACTATCGAGAAACATAAGTTATAACTCTACCTCTGTGCATCAATACACCACCAAGTCAACTCCCGAAGCATTACAAAACACATTAAAGGCCACAACTTCCTCAAGTAAAGCTAGAATAGGTGTTGAATTCAATAACTCCGTGAGCTTTTGAAATCTCTCCTCACACTCATCCGTCCACTAAAATGCCACGGTATTTTGAGTTAACCTTGTCAATGGGGATGCAATAGAAGAGAAGCCCTGAACAAATGAATGATAATATCATGTCACCCAATAAAACTCTGAATCTCGGTAATTGAAGTAGGCCTAACCCAATTACGAACCGGTGCAACCTTGGTCGGATCGACCATACTACCATCCTTGGTCACCACATGACCCAAGAATACCACGGACTCGAGCCAAAACTCACATTTGGAGAATTTTGCATAAACTTCTCCTCTCTCAATATCTGAAGGACTGTCCTCAAGTGACTAACATGATCAGCCTCATTATTGGAATAAAAAAAGATGTCATCAATAAACATACTCACAAATAAGTCCAAATAAAGTCGGCTATCCGGTTCATCAACTCCATAAAATCAGTTAGGGCATTAGTCAACCCAAAGGATATAACTACAAGCTCATAATGCCCATAATGAGTCCTCAATGCAGTGTTCGGGATATCAGATTCTCAAACTCTCAATTGATGGTAACTCAACCTCAAATTGATTTTGGAGAACACAGATGTATCCTGAAGCTGGTCAAATAAACCATCAATGCGAGGAAGAGGATACTTCTTCTTGATGGTGACTTTGTTCAATTGTCAATAGTCAATACACATCCTCATGGTACCATTCTTCTTCTTCTTCACAAATAAGACTGGTGCACCCCATGGCGACACATTAGGCCGAATAAAACCCTTCTTCAACAAATCTTCTAATTGTTCTATCAACTCCTTCAACTCTGACAGATCCATCCTATAAGGAGAAATAGAGATGGGTTTGGTGCCCGGCTCCAAATCAATAACAAATTCTATATCATGGTCAGGAGGAACACCCGGCAAGTCTGAGGAAACACATCCATAAAATCTCTTACCACCTTTATAGTCTCAAAGGGAGGTTACTCCGTAGTAAGATCACGTACATAATCCAAACAAGACAAACAACCCTTATCTATCAGACGACGAGCACGAATATAAGATATTACCCCCTTAGGATACGAACTTAGATTAGCCTTCCACACCAAGCTAGGCAAAAAGGGATAAGCTAAGGTCACGGTATTTGCATAACAATCTAATATAGCATGATAAGGACATAACCAGTCCATACCCAATATCACAAAAAAATCAAGCATGTCTAATAAAATCAAGTTTGCTAAGGTCTCTCTACCCGAAAATACCACCAAATATCCCAAGTATGCCCGATCTACCACTAAGGACTCACTACCAGGTAGAACAGTAAGAGGTTCACAAATATAATCACTACCCACATCAAAATAGGTCGACACATAAAAATAGCTAGACCCTAGATCAAATAATACTAAAGCAAGGATGTTGGCAAACCAACACAACACCTGTAATAACTACATCAGAGGCCTCCGCCTCAGATCTACCTGGTATACCATAGCATAGCTGATGGTCACCTCTGGCCTACAAACCACCACGAGCGCCACATCTAGCTACACCCTTGGCACCTTTAGTGCCACATCTATTACCCCTATGAAGTACCTCACATGACTAGAGCGGGAGTAGAAAGAACAATTGGTGCCCCGGACCGTCAAGTAGAAGGAGAACATCTAGGGAAATCTTGGGCCTTATGCCCAAACTCATCACACACAAAGAAGCCTCTAGGTCTTGAACCCTGTGGAGGATAACCAGAATTGTCAATACGTCCTCCGAAGCTCTAAGAACAACTATAACCAGTGTGACTTGATCTAGATCCACTTGTACCATCTAAGCCCTGAATAGTTGCCTAGACCGGTCTGCCCTGATAACCATGGGTACCTGAACATGAATACTCCATGCCTCTATAGAATGATCACCAAATTGATCCTACCGATGAAACCTCTTGGCCCCGCCCTATCTAGCATGCCAAATGATCTCTATCATCCTGGCATGGTCAATAACACTCTGAAAGGTACCACTAGATAGCATAAGAGAGGTTGTAGCCTCTTGAATATAACCATTGAATCCCTTCACCAACTTGTGAATCTGTTCAAACTCAGTGGGGATACTAGACATAGCATAATGAGACAATTCATGAAAGCAAGTCTCATACTCAGATACGGATAGGGAGCCCTGCTCTAATCTATCAAACTCATCTCAGCACTAATCACGGACGTTATAAGGCACCAACCTCTCAAGGAACACCTCTGAAAACTGCTCCTATGTCATCACAGGGGAACCAGCAGATCTACGAGCAATAATTGATCTCCACCACTCCTTGGACACCCTTATAAATTGAATGAAGTGTAAGCTACTCCATATGCCTCAAGGATACCCAAGTTGAACAACCTGTCTTGGCACTCAGTCAGAAAGTCATAAGCCTTCTCCTCGGTTGTACCATCAAATATGAGAGGTACCAACCGAACAAATCTCTCAAAGCTTTTCTACTTAGCTATTGACATGGCAGCACTAGCAAAAAATGGTGGAGCTGCAAACCTCGAAGGTACAATAGAACACACAGAAAAAGATCCTAGAGTATGGAACCCAATACTAGGCCCCTGAACTAGTGGCGTAGTACCAACTATGATAGAAGACCTTAAAGTACCTAGGAGAACACCAGGAGTCAAAGCACCATCCAATCTAGCTAATAGTCTAACCAATATCTCCTGAAGCATTAGAGTACTATCAGGGACTGCTCGTAATTATCCTCGTGCTCATACACTGGTTCAAGCGATGGTTCTTTAGCTTGGCCACGACCAGGTATTGCACCTCTTGCTCGGCCTCATCCCCTGACTCAACTGCATCCTCTGCCTCACCCAATAACTGGGGCTCAGGTAGCAGGTACAGCCTCACTCTCGGTGACTCCGGCTCTAGTCCTCACCATCTGTGTAGAATGAATAGATTAGAGGTATACAACACTTGATATTAATAACTTGCATGAAGGGAATCAAAAGAAAGAATTTATCCTAACAAGTATCTTAAAGCCTCTCGAAGATAAGTACGAATGTTTACGTACCGATCCACAAGACTCTACTAGACACCCTTCTGTTTAACCTATGAGACCGGTAACCTAGTTGCTCTGATACCAATTTGTCACAACCCAAAATCCGAGGTCATGATGGCACACATCCCCAACCCCATCCTAATGTGTAAGTCGAAAAGTAAAACCATATGAGACTCCCAAAATGGGAGTCAGGCCACAAATAAATGCAATAAAAAGACAACAACCAACTTATCTCCAAACCTAATGTTATAAGTGTAAAGTGCATCTAATATAATAATAGAATCTAATATATATAATAAGTCTTCTAATTAGAACAAAGAATGAAAATAAAAGCTAGAATTAATGGTAGTCCGAATTCCAAGACCTCACCACTAATCTAAATAGTAAAATATCCGCTACAGAAGGAGATCAACTGTCGCATGAAATACCCTAATTGGGATCTGCATCAAAAGGGACACAGAAGGAGGGATGAGTATAATCCACATGTACTCAGTAGGTTTAATCGACTAAGTATAAGGAATTAATCAAAAACTATGTAATAAACTAAGAAATATTTCCACCTGCACGCAGAAAAGTCTCACTCCGGCTAAACACACAAATACAGTTCAATATCATAATTTAACAAATATGTCAAATATCACAAGTATCAATGCAATCTAATATATTGTGATGATGCAATGATATGATGGTACGGTGGGATCAAGATTATCGCACAACCATCGTATACACTTGCCGAGCTGTGCTACCAAGCAGTACCCATGGGGGTCTCGCAGACTATATACCTCGTCATAATCTAAATGTATCAACTACCTCACCATCCAGCTCATGGCCAAGGACTCATGATACTAATGTCTCATTCGCTTGCCACCTATCTCGTGGTCAAGGATACAGAAGATATCACATTTTCTTTCTCAAAAAGAATTTCCACAGTTTTCAACTTTCCATTGATTAGTGATAATATGAATGAGGATGAATGCATTCACAGTATATAAAGCATAGAGGTAATATTCAACTTAACATGTAGCACGAGTTCAAAGTTCTCAAAACTTAACATAAACGTGATTTTTACTCTTAATAGACAGAGATAGGGAGGAATTGCCTCAAATTAAGAGTTCATCCCTTTTTCAACAATATTTCAATACTCAGACATGCTCGAAACCCCCAACTCAACCCCTCAGACGGTATTACAGGTCAAATAACCTCTTCACATCTCTAACTCAGTTAATTCATGGATTACACAGTCTCAATCATAAATAAAATATCACATAAAGGCCCCACACGGGCTACACAACACATATAAGTCCCCACATGGTCAGCACATTATAAATTATCAGTCCCAAATACACTGCGACCCCATCTCAAAGTCTACAACATAGAATTTAACTAATCACCCCAACTTAGCCTCAAGAAAAATAGCCAAATCTGCCTCGATAGTCGAACCCATATTCGAACACCTCCACCGGACGACCAACTCTCGAATACAACACTCGAAATGACAAACCACTATCAAAAATAAAACATATGCATCACAAGGAGTCCAATGACACCCATATTGATAGATTTTGGAATCAAGGGTAAAATAATCCACAAATGATCATTTTTTAAAAGAGTCAAATTTGAAATTTTAGTGCAAAATCAAGTTCTACTAGTAATAAGGAACTGATGGTTGAAAAATCCATAAAAATAGAGTCCAAAATGACTTAGAAATCAATGAAACCAAATTGAAATTTAAGAACTAAAACCCCCAAAAATTCTCACTTAAAATTAGACTTTTTCAAGGATTTAAGAAAGGAAATTCATAGATAAATGATGGAGAATTGAAAAGGCAACTTATCCACATGAAAACCTTCAAGAACTTGACCCAAAATCGCCTACTCAAAGCTCAAAATCGATAACAATGGTGGTTTTTCGAAAATGGGACTGTTTTCATGACTTAACACTATTCACGCATAAAATGCTCATCGTGATCACGAGCAACTTACTCTCGCGATCGTGAGGTACTAAAAAAAGGGCTCATCGCGATCGCGTGGAAAGAGTCATGATCACGTAAAATAAAATCTGAGCAGGTCGCGATCGAGATGAAAAAATCAACTTGCACCAGAAACTAGCAAAATTCCAAACTCACATTCTCCGATCGTACCCTCGGGATTCATTCGGAATCCTGTATACACAAATCTTATATGCAGTCCTACATAATTCGACGTTCTGGAAAAGAATAATTTGAGTGACAAGATTGAGAAGCGATTAATATATTGTTCTTGCACATATTGTTATTTTGTTGTTGTTGATTGTTATCAATTATATTATAAGGTTTTTTTAACAGAACATGTTCATTACAAAATAATAATACAAATTTATCAGTATTTTAAATAATTTTTAGAACTTACAGGGGGTATAAAATAATATTTTTGAAACAATCAAATATTCTAAAAAAAATTTATGGCCAAACACATGATAAAACTTCACCCAAAAATAACTTGTCAAGAATATTTGTGAATTTTGGGTCAAACGCTAGCTTAAGTGTACTCTCAATAAGGAAATGGATGAAAATCATTTACACCCCCTAACTTTACTTTAAAAATTAAATTTCTTCATCTATTTTGAATAATAATCAACCCCCCCCCCCCCTCATTTATCCTATGCAATGTCTATTTTATCCTTATCGTTTTCAATCCTCCATCTATGCAACATTTTTTTTATATTATATATAATTTTTTTAATTTATGTAGTTATAGAATTTTATTTAAGTCCATTAACATTAAAGTAGAATAATCCTTTTAAAAGTTTATTGCAAAATTTAAGAATATTTTTTTATGATTAATATTACATGTATTATGTATGTATGTTGGGTATGCATATTTAAGTTTCATTTATCTCTTATTCTCTGTTATTTACGTAGATAGGCAAATTGTGTTTGTCATTAGTGAAATGTTTTCTAAATTATAACTTAAAATTTATTTACAATGTAAATAGATAATTTTTAAGAAATTTGTATGAATTATACCTTTAATTTTATTAATTATTTTTGTATTTTTTGCACCAAAATATGTTTATAACGTTATCACATTATAGATTCTGTTAAAATTAATTTCGATTATTTTTTTATTTTATTCTTTTCTTTCACTAAAGAACGACATTAATTTATATACTCAATCAATTTTTTTTAATTTTCTATTTTCAACGATATATATATATATAGAAAAATTAATTTTCAATAATATTATTTCTATCTCTTTTCTTACGATTCTAAATAGGAACAAGATTTGCCCACTAAATATATTATACTTACTCTAATCCATATTAAGTGAAATATTGGGAAATAATGTATTTATTAAAAAAAATTAAGGATATAAATCAAATAGTACATTACCTTATTACATTTTTGATTATTTTCTAATTATTTTATGAAAAAAATAAAAAATAGTTAAGAACCAATTAAATAAAAAATATTTTTTAAAATTTTGAATAATTCAATTATTTTGAATTATGAAAAAAATTCAACAATTCAATTAGTATGAACTAAAGAGAATAATATTTAGGTGACTATAAAATTATGTTCCTAAAAGAGAAAAATTAAGAGAATATTTATTATTTTATAGTCACATAAACATTATAATATATTTTGATGATGGGGGATTATATTTGTTATAAATTTTAATTTTATGATTTAGGGAAGAAAAAATTTAATCATTTAATAATATGTATTTAAAAGTATTATAATATTTTAAGCTTAGAAATAGGAAAATATATTTGGGAAAAAACTGCATATTTGACTCTTGTAAATGCATGCGTTAATGATAGCTTACTCACTTTACTTCTTGGAGCCATGTGGCTTTTGTGAAAAAGAAAAAGCTATGTATTTTGTTTTTTCTGTTTTGAAATAAAATTAGATTACTATGTACTTACTTTTTACTTAATCAAATAAGACCTCTGTCTTGCATTTATTTTTTCTTCTTTCTCCTCACTTATCAATTTCATATTTTATAGTATATAAATAAATTAATTCGTAAATGTTCTAGACAATGACATTATTATAAATTAAAAATTCTGGAAAAGCGTGGATAGAAAATGATTAACTTTTGGTATTTATATATATTGTGATTACCAAATTGCAAACAAGCTTCTTTTCCTTCAAACTTTTCATTGAAAGAATGTTGCA